>NC_073693.1:244780303-245080303 GCF_029784155.1 Uranotaenia lowii
ATTCAGTCAGTTAGTTAGTCAGGTATTTCTGCGCGTTTCTTTGCTGTTTGGTTTGCAGCTTTCCCGCAGATGACACGCGAATTAGTCTACAGCTATATTAGTTCTGCAATAGGTCAGTCAGATGATCCAAGTTGGACGCACGTTGGACGGACGAATGGCGAAACTGACGCAGTGCACGATTATTGACCGTCAAAGCGAAATTTTCTGCTCAAATGTATCACCTCACGGACATCAAATTGATTGTACATTCATCTCACGGGTGGTGATTTTCTGGAAGTTTTTTTTTTGGAAGTTTTGTTTCGCGTGTATTCCGAATCTAATATTTTCAGAATTCTATTTGAACAACACATGTTCGCATATCTCTCGATGAAATCCCGTTCTATAATTTCGTTGTTACTTTTTTGCAAAATTTATTTTTGGAAAAGATGGCACCCACACACATATTGAAATATGGTATCCGAATATAGCACCCGTCTATACGGTCATAAACGGTGCATTCGACGAGATATGCTAGACTGTTTCCGCCTACGCCCCCATTTTGTTTGATGACGAAAATGAATTAACGCACCACCAGTAAGTACTTTACTTTATTTTGCACTTACCGATGTTACCTTCATTAACGAAGTCGTGAAGGATTAACTTTCACATTAGAATAATTCTAGAAAATCGTGCATAGTTTCCAGATTCTAAGAAGCTCTAATACTAATCTGAAAGTGTTAGTCAGAATTGTTGTCCTACACTGGTTGCTTTATTACATTGCTATAGCAAGCGCTTCTTCAAAGGAATTGGAGTAATATAATCAGCTATTTCTACTATGAAGCCTAGCTCCGGCTAATGTCTGTTTACAGTCAATCGCGCGCCATTCAGTGGGGAATTCGCACTTGCATTCTAACCGCCTTTTTCCAGTTTCTGGCACTGGATTGCCTGTTCGTTGCCTGTTGCCATACTAGTTATTCGTCTTACTTTGGGTCACGTGTACCGAGATGACTACTTGCATTTGCGGTAGTTGTTATTATCGCGCAATTGTGAAACCAAAGTGTATTTGCGCCCAGTCAACGAAGAGTTTCACCAAACGGCCGCGGCGCAGAGGCTCGCAAAATCGACGTAAATGCCGGATAGTTTCAAAACAAGTTCAGCGTGTCATCCGTGTGTTTTGCACAAAAATATGTCGTCATATCATGATGATAGTGGCGATGCACATTGATGCAATGCACTAGAAAGGGATGTGAATCTCATTTTTCAAAACATTTTAGATTTTTCAATACCCGGGGTTTCGACCCCGAGTTTTAATCAATAAAATGTCATGAAATCAAAAACGAATTTAACCAATCCTTTTTCGTTCTGAAAAATTGCTATGGTTCTAACAAATCTGTGAACATAAGTAAATTTCTATTGTTAACATCTTGCGTCTTACTTTTCACTTCTCACGTCTAATTTCTAACTCCTCTTGTTTCATATCTCACATCTCACTTTTCATGTCTCTCGTCTCATTTCTCGTGTCTTTCGTCTCACTTTTCATTTTTCACGTATGACTTGTAACGTACGTCTCACTACTCACGTCTAACGTACACGTACCATTTGTTTCTTTTTACGTTTCGTATCACACTTCTCTCATCACATTTCTCACTTTTCTAGTAACACATCTCACGTCTCATGTCTCTAGTCTCTAGTTCCATGTCTCAGGTTTCACGTCGCAAGTGTTATGGCTCATGGCCAAATGCTTATATCCCAGGTCAGGGCCGTAAGAAGAACCGACTCATGGGGGGGGGGGGGGGGGTCTTTGGAGACTAATTTTTACCTGTGATTTTTTGCCTAACCAATGATTTTTTGTAACTAATGATTATTCGTTTCTAAGTACTCATTAATAGTTTTCGTATGAAACTGTAAGTTAAGAGAAGACACGAATGCCACAAGGAATGTGAAGTGTCATTAATAAAACATTAAAAAATAACTTTAGAAAAGTGGTCCTTAGCCTAAAGGAGGAGCTAAATTTTTTTAATGAAACCTCTAGAAACAAAATATGCAATTTGCTTTCATCGATGGTTTAAATTTTTGGATTTGTTTAAAAGTCTGGTTAAAGTTATTTGATTTGAGCATGAAATAAGTTCTTAATAGGGTTGCCTTCAATTCTTTAAAAAAAACATATTCTATACTAAAATCAAACAAGCCCAATCTTCTAAGCTTTTTAGCAAATTCCAAGATTCAAACCTTTGACGAAAATAAATAAAATTTTCCCAAAAAACAGTAAAAGATAAAAAAAATTCGAATCAAATTTGCTTGATGCAAACTTGAACTAAATTTATGAATTTAGTTTGAAATTCGGCTTAAAAGCTGCAATATTAATAATGTTAAACAATACACCGAAAAAATAAATCAGGAAATATTTTTCATAAAGATTCAATTCCATACTAAAAATCATGTGAATGATTTTTTAAAAATATAATTTGGGATATTTTGCATGAATCAACACCTAGAAAATTAACTTAAATTCTACTTTATATTTGTGATTTTCAGCTGAATTGTGTGAACAAACTTATTCTGATTAAAAACTTTATGTTCTCTTGAATTTCCCAACAATTTTATGTTGATTGAGAAACTCTTTCACAAGCTAAATCCTTTTCAGAATTTTAAATCTGATTTCTAAACCTGAATTCAAAAATTGAACTTTGAATCTGTTTCCGAATTTCTATACGATTTCCGAAATGCACAAAAAAATACGATTTCCGAATCTTAATTCCATATCAGAATTTCATGAGACAAATCTTAGAGCACTCATTCATGAATCTAATATTTAAATTCTGTATGGCTGGTTTAACCTTAAATCATTATTTCAATTATTTATTTTTAATACCGTTAACTAGGGCAACATGCAACAATTTTCAATTTCATTGGCTTCTAAAAACTTTATGTTCACAGTTAATCATACTTCTTATGCATTAAAAGTTTCAAGGTTGACGGGACATCAAATTGGCGTAGTCAGAAAAATTATTGGTTCCTTCAGTTATTTTTAATTTTCTAATAACATGCGATTTTCATCCTCCTCAGAAAATGGGGTAACTTGCAACAAACTATGTTTTTGATAAGAAATCTTATGAAAACGTATGAAAATGTATAGTTTTTGATAAATTTGCGATGAATTCAAGATCATTACGCATGAAAACACCATTTGCTGTGATTTTTTGTTTTGTGAAAACTTATTTTCACATTTTTTCTGAAAATTAGGGTGCTGCATACATTTAGGGGTAAAACAATAGTACTAAAAATTGAAAAAGCCAAAATCATTAAAAAAAATGTTTGGATGAAAGAAATTTCAGTGTTGACAAACGCGTGATGCAAAACAATCATATTTCGGCATTTGGATATGAGATTTACAAGGTGTTTCTTTGATTTGCATTTTGTTGCATTTTACCCCACACTGGTAACTGAATTATAAAAATATTTATTTAAAAAAATTGAGTGATTTTTCGAAAACTATTTTTACATCAATAGTGTTGGTATAGGATGAGGAAACCAGTAGAAAGTTTGTAGGTGATATTATCAAGCCAATCCTTCATACTGGGTATAGTTTTTTACGGCAGCGCAAAATGTAAAAAATTGTACATTTATTGTTCGATTTTTTAAATTTTATATGAAAATCAAAAACTTTAAAAAATTATCTCAGGATGCTAGAAATTATGTCATCATCATGTTGTAATCATTAAAAGATATCTTTATCTCATTACATTAAATTAAAAATTGAATCAGTGTGGTGTTATCTAAATGTTGCATCCAACCCCGCTGTTGCATGATGCCCCGTTTGACGGTATATTTTGGGAATCTGATTTAAAATGCGAATTTCGAATGACGAATCAGAATCTGGTTTTCAATTTTGGATCGCCACTTAGAAGCTTTAAATGTTTAAATTTTGTGTTAGAATAACTTGATACAAAATCAGAAATACGAAAATATGTAGAAATACAATTTTGATTATAGGAATATGGAGGCAGTACCTTCAAAATGGGTTTAATTTAAAATTCAATATTCAGACCAGAATTTCTATGATGAGGTTGTCAAATTGGCCGGTTTTAACCGGATTAGCCCGGATATTTTATATAAAATTTGTGAAAAGTCCGGTCCGACCTGGTGGCCAAGATTTCATTGGAAAAGCGCGGATTTTGCCCGGTTTGTTCAAATTCTCATTCATAAATCAAACTAAAAAAAAAAACAAATTGTGTTGTATTTTTTTTTTATTTATCTATGGACACTTATGGGATTCGAACCCAAAAGTTTTCTTGCCGATACCGGGAATCGAACCCAGTACGTCTGGTATACCAAAACCAGATTCGCACAAGCCTCTAGCGGATAGCTCATCGGATAATCTTTCTTCTCAAAGATCACTAGCATTTCGACTTGTTATATAAAAAGCTTCAAAAGTTTTAATTTTTGTTACTTTTTCCCGTCCGGTAAAATATAAGAGTTTAAAAAAATAAAGGAATTACTTACCAAAACTAAATATTTGCTTATTTGAAAAACATCAGTCAAAAAGTTTTGCGGCCTTCAACAAATTTTTCTAATGACGTAATATTTCAAAGATCAAAAGACCAGAAGTGTTCTCCAGTGATGAAATACCGTGAAAGCACCAATGGCCGCGCAGTACCAATAGCCGCGCACTTTCAACATTATTCATATTATTTTCTCCGAAATTCAACAACGAAAATTTCCATGTTTCGCATTTTCTGATACCTACGCTAAGTATTTTTCACTCGTCATACTAGAAATAAATTTATTTTGCTTTTTGAGGTCAGGAAAAAATAAAAACAAACATCGTTTTGCCAGATGCAAATTTTGTCTGTTGTTCTTAGCAAGTGAGCTATGCGGGTCCCTTTTTGTAATTCAATTTTTTGTGTTGAATTAGAGCACCTTGGCAAAAAATTTCGAACGTAAGTTATTTGTGGCTGTATAATGAATCAATTGGGAAAAAAAGTGAACAGTTTGAAGGTTCTGTTGCGGAAAAAATGACAATTTTGTTGTGCACGGCCATTGGTACACTTGAGTTTTGAATGTTTCTATCGCCGCGCACGGAAAGTCTTCTTGTATTTATCAGCAGTTAAACGTAGAGAAGTTCTTCGGAAGTTCACAAAGGTTGCATAAGATTCACAGGCAAGCTTTCCAATCAATGTTTTCCATCATATAACCGGCTGAAAAAACAAAATTTTTAGAAACAATATCAGAAGAAATGACTATCTAATGGCTACGAAGTGTTGGAGTTTTGAGGTTAGATAGCAATTCGGATCTGTTTAGTTTTAGTTGATCATTTTTTCCGTGGATTTTCAGACAGCTCGTCGAATGTGTGATGATTTATCAAAATCGGGACCGAAAACATTATTTCAAAACATCTTCCGGCAAAATAATGCTCTGTAAAATGGCGTCTCATACTAATTCAGCACCAGACTAGTTCCATAAACAATGGAGACAAATCGGTGTTTGATGTGTGAATCATAAAAAGCCTTACGTGAGAATATTCACAACGAGCTTGAGAGCCGTGTAAACAACATTTTAAACTGTTTGGATACCTTATTTACTGTTTAAGCCCTAATTGAGACGTTCGCGGCCATTGGTACACTTGTGATCAGCTATTGCAACATATGCGTGCGCGGTTATTGGTACACCGACACTTATTACAAATCCCCGTTTTTTGTGGCGTTGCAATGAAAAATTTCTCGCTTTTAAATTTGTCCCTTAAAGTACGTAAGTTTTACTACATGTCAGTGCTTTTCTTTCCAGAATTGCACAAAACATAATTTTTGTACGGCACAAAGAACATCCATCATAGCTTAAATGCGCGGCCATTGGTGCTTTCACGGTAATTATATTTATTTCATTTGTTTTGTTTTTGTTTAAGCCTTATATCTTGGAACCATAATGCCTAGGACAGGTTTTAATCTTGCTTTGATTAAGGGATAATACATTGAATTCAAATATGTTTTGGTTTTTTTTTTGTTCAAATATTATTATTTAAATGACATTTAGCCTGAACTAGAAGTGATAGACAAAATCGACAACAGATTGAAAATTAGAGCGTCAAACTCTTCCAAATACAGTTTTAAAAATATGAGTACCAAAAATGCTATACCCGAGGTAGTTAACTAGTAAGTTTACACTTTTAAAATAACTAATTCAAATTTCAAAACTTATGTTTTGAATCAAAATTCTGAGCATGAATTGAATATTGAAACATTGATCCATTAATGTCAATATCGAATTGTAAATTTAATTGCTAGTTTAATGCCGCAGTCCGTGGCGTAGAGGATAGTCTACAAGTCTTCTAAGCTAACGGCCATGAGATCGAATTTCGGTCACAGTATAGTTTCTATGGGTTGGTGGTTTTAGCATTTGTAAGATACTATCATATCCTCGAAAAATGTACGCTTAGAGTTAAGTAAAAGGAATATCTTCGAGGAAACATCAAGTTTGATTAAGTTCCTGTATGTGTTTGTGTTCGTTTTTAAAATATACAAAAAATAATGATTTATAGTTTTAAGTTCTAAAGCTGAAAAGCTGGGTACTGGACTTTTTTTAATCGATTTCTAGTTTCTGTTATTTTTTTTATCTTATTTTGAGTCCCGATAAAAAATCGTGCATTCATATTATGTGTCTGAATTTAAAATCTCAATTTTAATTATACTTTAACATTTTTATACATAAATTTTGAGTTCGACTTCTGAATTACATTTGCATTTGAGTCAATCTGCTAAATGAATTTCTCTTAATTGTAATTTTGAATCTAAATTAAATCAGTATTATATCATGTAAAGCCTCAAATGATCCATGTCTACTTTATTGTAAATTTGAGGTGCTTTTTAGATACTACATTTTTTTCAGAAATTTGTTCGTGTTATTCATCATTTTTATCATCTGATGCGCGAGACAAAATTGATGTTCAAAGCATTCAGCATCTAAATGTGCGGTATGAGAAATGCAAAAAATGCATGGCAGCGAAAAGTTGAGAAAGTTCATTCTCCTTGACTAACAAATTTGACTAAAGAAAAAACTCTACCACCTTCTTTGTGTTTCCAATTCATCAAATTGCTCCGTGAATGTGACAAATCTCGTACAAAGCGAGACACATATATCTTTTGATAGAATTATGCTGCCGAAATTTGAGCAGACACATAAAGGAAAAAGTAAACCCTACACGCCAGCGAAGACGACAACTTATTTTTTTCCTTTGCGGCCGCGGAAAACATCCGGACGGAGACAGGCCAGCAAAGGATAGACGGTGCGTGTTTGGTTTATTCTGTTTTGCATAAATGTGTAGCTCTACTAGCTCGATGTCATATTGTTGTTTGCACACAAGAAACTGCACCAAGCAAGCAGTAGGTATATGAAGTGTTGAAAGTGGGTTATTATTCGTGCTCTTGGTAATTTTCTGGCACACAAAGACCGAAAAGGTCGACGAAACACGCGCCAAGATCAATGGAACCATTAATATGGAGTCATCGCCATCCCAGTCAAGCCATTGCAAGATTGCGTTGACGTTCGACACTTTTATGGGTTCATGGATAGAGATCGTTGATCTAAAGCCTGTCGGTTCAAGTGCGTTTAATAATTGGCCGATAAATGGGAATAGTGCAAGTACAAATGATTATTCATATTCATCAATCAATATGGGAAAAATATAAGCTTAAAATTGTCTGAAAAAAAACTTCTGAAAGTTTATGAGTTCCCTAACACAGTGGAATGCATCGGCTTCATTATGTGTTGATCTAGCGCATTCTTGCTTTCTTTGTTTACCAAACCGGCGGAAAAATATTTATCGTTTCTGTATATGCTGTGAGTAAATCAAGAAGTTCCGCGGTAAATAAATATGCAATCATATTAAACAGTTCATCAGTTCTTAATTTCAACGCTTTCTGATGATGAGCGTACGACCTTCACTCGCGGAGCCTGTTAATAATATTTTACTGACACAAATTTGGAATTTCGTTTAAACTAACAGCACTCGATAAATGTTGTTGGATCTAGATTTCGAGCAGTTACTCTAATATCAATGTAAACGGAAGGACTTCAAAAGTTTCCAAGTGATTTCAATCAAATTTGGTACACAAATGAGTTTGACCTACTATACAAACACAAGGAAATATAGTTTAGAACTTTATTTTACAATTGATTGGTCATCTGGCAGTCCTTCTGCAGGTCTGAAGTTTAAACATTTTTCCATGGTTTCGAGAACTTCAGAACTGATTTCAACGAATTTTGGGCATTGTATCCAAAAATTTAGTAAGTTAAATTTAAAAATAGACAATCATCTTTTCAAAAATTTCTACTACATATAGGGGAGATGGGGGCATAACGAGCACCCAGGGCATAATGAGCACTCCATTTTTCTACATAAGTAGGGGAAAGTGGGGTATCGTGGGCCATGGGGAAACGTGGGCCACTTTTAATATCTCAGATGTGTGTTGAGATAAAAATCTCAAACCAACTGTCATCGTCGTCGCTTTGCGTGAGCAAATATGCCTATATGTTGTTGACAGAAATACGCATCATATGCTTCTTTTATTTATCAAGCTAAAAAAAGTTAGAAAAATTTACTTACATAATTCACCCGCTAATTTCATCGATGGGGAACCTAAAGTGCATAACAAAAATATGTTCATACGCTTATGATCTTAGTTTTATCATGATCTTTCACATGGAAAAGGAATTTTTGATGAAACATCAATAAGTCACACAAACGCAACCAATTTGCAAATCATAGCTTGTGGGGAATCGTGGGCCACACATCTTGAATCACCTATATTTTTATGTTTTTGTACACATTCAGAACTTAAAATACGTTTTTCCTATCTGTAAAGTTTTCTTATGCCAAATGAAGAGTTATGAAAAATATTTTGTCCATCCTATATAAGAAATTTTGCCAAAACGTCGCGAGCCAGGTTTTGGAATCTATGCGATCATACACAACTCTCTTTTTTATTTCATCATCTGGAATTGCTTTAAAACAACGAAATGAATTAGGAAATCACAGTTTTGGGTCAACTAATAAACTTTGCATGTTATTTGGTCAATTTGGATTTGGTGGCCCACGATTCCCCACCATTTTTCAAAATCCAAAAAATATTGCTTTTCTTCAAACAGTCAGAATTTGGGGAAAATAACTTATCAAAAAATTTCAAAAAATACCTTATGATACCTAGAAAATGTAGAAAACCATTCCATTTTTTATTTTTATTTTATCTTTTATAATAAAGAAGTTATGAAACAACGAAAAAAAGTGGCCCATGATTCCCCACTCTCCCATACGTATTTTCGTAAACAAATTTTCATGAGGACTTGTTTCGTACTACAAATAGTATTAATTTTTCACCAAAAAAGAAATATCCTTTTCATATTTACAGAAATATTGAATAATAACCAGCTAGGTTCTCAAGTGACGAAAATATTATAATTTTTTGAGCACCACCAAATAAGCTTTTATGACCTTTAAATCATCTTGATCTGAAATGTACGCACTGCAACATGATCTACACATTGTTTCTCAATTTTCAGCATAATAAAATTTTTGATTTTTCACTTCAATCAATTTTAAAACGCGTTTTTACTTTAATTTGTTCACTGGAGGCGAACAGAGCACTATCAATGAAGGCATAATGAGCATTTTCTGCCGGGGAATCTAGCAGCGAATTCGACTCGATGAAGTCAACTGAGTAATAGAGCTACAGCTTAACTTGTATCGTCTGACGATTTGGCCTATTGGTTAGATGTCGGAGAGGTTATCAGTAGACTCGAGTTCGATTCCTGTTCGAGGGGATTTTTTTTGGCACATACCATTCATGATTGATTTTTTTATTGTTTTTATTATACGGCTGATAGCATCAAAGCATCATCCGTCAAACAAAACACCAGAAACATAATGTATGAGCATGTGTTAATTCTTTGAATTCTACAAACAAACCTAGATTATTTTGTTATTGCTTTGTTTGATGAATCTACGCCTCACCGTTTAGTGCAATCATGATCATGAATGATAAATGAAAAAAAAATCACCTCCACCAGGAATCGAACTCGAGCCTACTGATTACCTCTCCGACATCTAACCAATAGGCCAAATCGTCAGACGATACAAGTTAAGCTGTAGCTCTATTACTCAGTTGACTTCTTATTTATTTTATTTATTTACATAGTATTCCGTCTCACGACATAACTTGACGAACATAATTCCTAAAATTCACTCGGTTCATAGCAACCGTTCTCCAATTTCTCGGGCACCCCACGTTCGCCAGATCACGCTCCACTTGGTCTAACCATCTCGCTCGTTGCGCCCCCGCTCGTCTTGTTCCTACCGGATTCGTAGCGAACACCTGGTTTGCAGGACAGTCGTCCGGCATTCTCGCAACATGTCCTGCCCAGCGTATCCGGCCAGCCTTCACCACCTTCTGGATACTGGGTTCGCCGTAGAGTCGCGCGAGCTCGTGGTTCATCCTTCGCCTCCACACTCCGTTCTCCTGTACGCCGCCAAAGATGGTTCTTAACACTCGTCGCTCGAATACTCCGAGTGTACGCAGGTCCTCCTCGAGCAATATCCATTTCTCGTGCCCGTAGAGAACAACCGGTCTAATAAGCGTCATATACAGGTTACACTTCGTGCGAGGGCTAAGTCTTCTCGACCGCAGTTGCTTGTGGAGTCCATAGTAGGCACGACTTCCGCTGATAATTCGCCTCCGGATCTCACGGCTGGTGTCATTGTCTGCGGTCACCAGTGAGCCGAGATAGACAAAGTCTTCGACTATCTCCAGCTCGTCGCCGTCGATCGTGACCTTGTTATTACTGGACAAGCGGGTTCGGTCGGTCTCGGATCCGCAGGCCAGCATGTACTTCGTCTCAGTTGACTTCATCGAGTCGAATTCGCTGCTAGATTCCCCGGCAGAAAATGCTCATCATGCCTTCATTAATGGTGCTCATACTGCCTCGGGGGGTTTCTCATTATGCCTCTACAGTGACTGGTTTTCAGCTTTCGGCAATTTTTTTTAAAATGCATTTTTAAACGTTTTCATCTACTTTTTCAAGTTTCATCCAATTAGGCAATAGACTATTTGAGTGTCTGAACACGAAACAATGATGTAATTCACATATTACAGCTATTCTCTATGGTTAAATAAGCATTTTCCTTAAGGTGGCCATTATGCCCCCATCTCCCCTATTGAGTAACACCGTGAGTAAATTTAACATAAAAAAATTACATTTTTTTCTATTTTTCTCCATACAGTAAAGAAAGATGGGTGGGGGATCGTGGACCATGTTTAAACGTGGGCTAGCTAAATATTTTGGAAGTGTGTTTAAATGAACACCTCAATATGACTGTCATCGTCGTCGATCAGCAGAAGTACATTTTAACATAAGTTGTTGACTTGTGTACGAAAAGAATGTAAATTTAGCAAAAATCACTAAAATCATTCCATTTTTTCTACAATTTGAGAATTTTAAATTCAAATCGGCGCTTATATTTGAACACAACAAGCATATATTTGATGCACGTTTTTAAAATAAACGCTTGAAGTTGAGAAAAAATAAAACTAAAAGTTGCAATTGGCTAAGAAACGTCGTAGAATGTTGAAACCTTGTACAAAACGTGTGATTTGAATGCCCGAACAAATTTTGAAAAAAACATTCCATTCATGTAAATCCTCATCTAACTATAGTTAAGTTTAAAAAACTAACTTTTAAATAACTTTCAAAATAAAACTTTTATAACTCTGCTCTGTATTCCTCACTTCTAACGTATTTGGCAATATCATTTATTTTCAAATTCGGACGGATCTTCGAACTATTGTGCTTAAAACCCGAAATCACTTCTTCAAATCGAGAAAAAACAAGATTCCCGTTGGATTTCCTACTTGTCGCGCTCTCGAAAGAAAGGAAACGATTCCAAGCATTATCCAATGTGTAGAAGTGATGATTTGTAGTGAATTTTGAAAGCGCCAGCATGACATACCAATGCGTTGCATTGCTTTCTTATTGGAATGTAGAACGCAAAGCGATGATTCGGATTGCGGGAATGCCGAAATTTCTCACCGATTAGGATATTACTTAGTTTATTATCACAAATTCAGACGGACCTTCGAACTATTGTGCATAAAACCCGAAATCACTGCTTCAAACCGAGAAAAAATAATATTCCCATTGGATTTTCTACTTGTCGCGCTATAAAACACCCGGACATCAGCTTTGTCGCGCTTTCCAAAGCGCTCAGTATGACAGGTCTGCGCTTTCTCCATGGAAATCAAATGAGAGCAGGTATGTCGCATGAACACAACGCAAATCAACGCACTCTGCTTGTCGCCTCTGTATAACAGCACCCTAATCTTATTTCGTTTGCGCACTGAACATTTGTGAACGATTAAATATTCTGACGAAAATTTATTCTATACTTATTTCCGCGATTGTTTTCCGCTTTTAAAAAACTTAGAAAATAAATTTATAGAATTTCCTGAAATTATTCGCATTGCATCGATATGCCTGGATTTGTAATGCCCTAGTCATTTGAGCTAAAGTTATCTGAATATCTAATCGTAAATGAAAGAGGACTGAACTTAAACCGTTTGAATGAAATTTACTAAGAAATGTGATGAGATAATTCTGTTTTGTGAATATAATTTCTAAATTGAATTACTCTTGGTTTGAGTTGCTTATTATTTAAAATACTCCATTTTTTTGAATTCATGGATTATATTTCACTTTTTAATTAGTTGACTCATATTTAAAATATAAAAATGGTTTATCTAAATTATGGGTGTATTAACACTGAATATAAAAATGTAATGCTGCTTAAAAACGTCTTATGTGGTAAAATTGCTGCATAAAAAAAATTAAGGAAGGTATAAAACTGAATCCATCGACGTCGAAAATTAATTCTCGTTGTCAAAAACTAGACCACAGAAAAGGTATTTTTAAAAAAATTCGAAACAAACTTCGTTTGTTGACAAATGAACAAAAAGAGAATCGAAATGCAGAAAATAAACATTTCTGTAATAAATACGCATAAGCTCCAAAAATCAGTTTGAAAGCACTTAACTTGAGGTAAATATCAAGACTGTTGAAAACTTTTTTTAACATTTAGAAATTCATTTGGAATTATTTTAGAATTTTTTTTTTTCGAACATTTGCAAACATGACAATTTTTCCGGCTGTGGCAATGAAATTCCTAAGTTTTTCCAGGATTTCCGGTTTTTTCGGTTCGCTAGCAACCCTAAATATCATATAAAAAGTAAATCTGTGTTGTTTTTTAGTTAAATTCCTTCGAAATTAGTTTTTGTAACTTTAAACACTGTTACTGTTACTGTTACATCGTTAACAAAGTTCAGCTTTTGGAAATTTTGTGAAACTATCTACATTTGAAATCTCATTCCTAAAATATTATTCATTTCCTCTTTGAATTGAAATTTCAATTGAGATGAAAATCAGGAAATATTGCGTAATGAGAATGCATCATAATGTATAACTATAATAGTCTCTCAACTCCCAATCGGTCTAGTATGAAAAGAACATCCTTTTTATTCTCAATCAACAACACATTGATAAAATGTAAGGAGGCTGTTGAAACCCCAAAACACTCCAAAACATAACTCCTTAAATGTTGGGAGGTTTTTCAACAAAAGTAGGAAAATGAATTACATCAAACCAAAACCTTCGTTATTGCAAGCATTGCAAATTGGCTGCGTATTCGCGCTCCACCCCTGCACTAAAATAAAATAAAAACAAAGATTTCGAGATGTCGGGGGGTGTTATGGTGGCGCTTTAACTGTTGCCTTCCTACGGTGTTGTCACGGTGTTGACGTGCCTGCCTGCCCGTCTTGTTCTCGATGCGCAACATTCCTTCAGTTGAGAAAGGTCAGCACCAGAGCATGCCATCACCCAGCCAGCCAGTTCATTGATCCGTGTTCTCGGGCGAGTTTGTTTCTGCTGAGCGACGAATACTCTAGGATATGTCAACCGAAACGACCGAAAAAACCAATCAACCAAATCTAACAAGTGCGGCCGATTATGTGGGATGATGCCTTGCCTCGTGAGGGTGTTTTAGGGTATAGTAAACAATTATTTTATGTTCACGAGTCTTACCGTAACTATCCTTATGGGACCAGGACTGGCTTAACGTAGATGAAGATATGTAGCACAGACCGCTGGTCATTGTTGAGCCTTCAGCAGTTTTTCTCGAATGCTTTCGTCAGGAACTCAGAAACGATTGTGGATGAGATGGAATGGCCAATAGATCTACGGTAGGATTTTTTGCTTGGGAAAGCAATTTTCTTGCACCCTCAAACTTCGAAGTGTTTAGCTGCTGCTGAAACGCTCTTCGCCCAAACATTCATACAAACGATCTATTATTATCGTCCGTGCTCTAGCGATTTTCACTCTGAAATCCCACGCTGCTACTGCTCGCAACGTATGAAGATTTATTTTTATTTATTTTTGGCGATATTTCCTAGTTCTTAGCACCCATCGCGACACAATAACAACTGCGGATGAGACGCAGGCCACAACAACCCAAATTAAAATGACCAACACTTTCGAGATCGCGCAATCCACTCTCTATTATGCAATTTGGCACAATTTTAACGAGACACTACTGACTGAATAACAGGCAAGGTTTTTTGCGTAACAAATTGAAATTAATTCTTACTTTGTTACATACAAATCGGGTTCGCTAGTCTCTCAAACGGTATCAATCCACCGACACGGAAAATCATTAATAGCAAACACAGTTCTCCGTAAAACAACTATTCCTTCAACAAAGAAATACAAAATTCAGAAAAGGAAAAACACGCGAAACGCGCCGCGACCCGTCTGGAACGAAATCAATGACTCCGTTCCTACTAAGTATCGGGGATTGTGCATACAGAGCAGGAACCTGAATCAGAAGTGTGTCTTCAATCGTCCGCGCTGTCGGAACTTCAGAACCAAACTGTGCAGCTATACCGTATGGTACTGCTGTTGAGTGTTTTGCATCATTTAGTATTGCTGGCTAAAAGTATAGAGCCAATAAGTGTATCCTACACACTCAACAAATATAAACACTTAGCTCTTTAGCACAGCTTCTTCTTCGGTTGCCTTGCTTGATTACAGTGCGGATATTGCGGAAAATCTCCACCCGCGTCGTGGGGCTCAATACAGTATCATTCAACTGATTCATGTTAACTTTTTATTTTACATTTGAATACTCTTGGATTGTTCAAAGCAAGAAATAAAATTGATAAATGCTGGAGATTTTGCCTCATGCCAAATTGAACAGTATTCTTTTCAACTTGAGTATGAGACTCGATAAGAACTTCAAATATCAGCAGAACAGGTGGCGAAGCATTTGAAATGTTGGGTAGTTTTCGAGATCTTGTTATATTGAACTTTTGGTCACTAGAGTCGTTTATCATTCCTAGCGTATCTAAATTGAATATTTTGAAAAATTAAACTCAAATATTTATGAAGTATAACAATTGTTTACAGACCTAGTAGTTATTTACGATTGGTTAGAATGTTTACTTTAAATTAAAGAAACAAATAACCACCGAAATTTCAAAGCTTTTTTTTTCTTATAAGGGTTAGACATTAGCTTTCTAACAGAATGGCTTTTCCAATTCAAATTTCTTACGGTCGCCTAACTTTCCAAAAATTACTGACGGAATAAGCAATGAGAAGATGAACTCAACATGTTATATTATGAAGATATAGGGATTTCATATGAAGGATTTTTTTTGGTTTACTAAAGTTAATACAATAATTTTATAGAACTAAAAAATTCTCATCACGATCATCAAAAATAATTTCACAAAGAGTTTTATTTTTGTATATGATTACAGCCCTTAACTTATTTATACGAGTTATTTTACAGTATTCTTAATGATATAAATTATTTTAAACATCTTTAATTGACAATAGAATTTTAATATTTTTACTTGGAATGGGATGTCCGAGAAATTGGAGTACGGTTGCCATGAACCGAATGAATTTTAGAAATTATGTTCGTCAAGTTATGTCGTGAGACGGAATACTATGAAATGTGGGGGGGGGGGGGGGGGGGGTGGGGGGTTTGGTGATAAAATTTTTCCTATTACATTTTTGCATAAAAATGCATACATAAAGGAAAAAAATGTTGAATTCTTAACTCAGACGTGAGTTATTTTACAATATGGTTCTGTACTTATTCAAAATTCTAACATTCGATAATAAGTCCGAAAAAACAAATGAAGGATTTCAAAGGTTTCACAATAGAAAATCTTTATGTACATAATTAAATTCGCCAGTAATAAGCTTTTTTTTCAACCACAAGCATAACCATTATGAGCATTGGTGAAAATGTATCAAATATTTACAAAAAAAAACTAAGAGATTAGGTTTGTGGTTCTAAGGAGATTTTTTTTTACTTTTGTAAACTCGATTAAAATTTAAAGATTTTAGTTCAGTTTTTCATAAAATTTATCATTTATAATAAGAATCCTGCGAATATAAAAAAAAAATCAAGATTTTTCTGAGAACAAAATCTTTTAGATGACCCCAAATTCAGATGCTCCTCGCTCTTTTCAACACCTTAGTAACTTTCTTCCTGTGGTCTATACGTCTTTCATTTCAAGTCTTTAATATTCACGGATAAAGCCACTTGAATTAAAAAATAAAAATTATTTATTATTCATAATTTCTTCTGATTTGAGTTTCCAAACTTGATCTGATAGTATAAAAAAACTTTTTTAATCCAGAATTAAAATAAGGAAACTGTGATCTCTTGCAATTTGAATCCTTAATGAATTTCTCACATTGATATTTTATTTTGATAAAAAAAAACTTAACATCGAGCTAAATCTAAAATTAAATTTTTAAATTAAATTCCAAATCTGAATCCTGCCATTTGAATCTGAATTCCGAATTTGAGAACGATTTTAAAATCTCATTTCCAGATAATAATTCCATTGAATTATGAACCAAAATGCGAAATATGTATCAGAGCGTTTAGCCAGAAATCTTTCATTTGAATTCTGAATTTTTGGCTTGTGATTCTAAATAAAAATTGCAAATGATAAAACTATTTCCGAATTTTCCATTCTGGATTTAAATAAAGAAATACTTTCGTAACAAGTTATCTATCAAGGTTAACCAAGTTTCAATTAATTAAGATTATTGAGCTATTCATAATGTTATATTTGATTTTGTAGGATATAATATCGTACGTACTTAACAACTATAGAGTTATTCTTTTAGGTGTAGCACTCTCGCAGAAAAGCATCTACAAGATATCTCGTATTTAGTCCTCAATATGATAAGTTCCGATTCTTCATAAGAATTTAAAGTAAAAATTTCAAATTCACATCGTAAAATGGTGAGGAACTAAAATAAAATTCTTTACATATTCCGAAATGGTGTGTTTCGAATATGGAAAACGCATCTAGTTTAAGTTTGACATGCAAAACCTTGATTCAAATCTGTATTTCTTCCAAATGATGATACAAACTGAAATTCAAGAACAATAAACTGGATACAGAAACCATAATCGGACGACACATCGAATTTAAATGTTTATAAGGAAATTTGGAATCACAAAATCTATTAATGAATCTAACCTTTACTTTACTGAAAGCTTTATGAAATTATTTTACTTATTCATGTTTTTTTTTCATAAAAATCATGAAGAGAAACATTTGAAAAACAAATTTTCTATTGAAACACATCAGTCAATTTTAAATAACATTTTAAGATTCCAAAAAACCATTCATAATCCGATCATTTTGATAAAATTTGCTCAAAAATATTGGACGCAAAATATATAATTCTTAATTTAAATAATTATTTGATTTTGCAAATGAAGTAAAAAAATCAGGCTAAATTAAGGCAATCTGGCAACCTTAGTCTAATCTTATTCAAACTCGATATTTGGTCGTAAGTTTCTTTCAATAAGTGTGAATTTTTTTTTTGAAAAACTGTAGTAGAATTGTGGACTTGGGATAAAATTTTAAGGTTTTAGCTTCAGTTCTGAATCGAGATTATTATTCTTGAATCATTTTGGTCGTTTATCAAAATTTGATTGAAAATTTGAAATTTTGAGTTAAGTGAAGAAAATTTTGCTGGCATTTTTTAACCCTCAGGGGGGGGGGGGGTTAACCCCCAAAACACCCCTCGTTCCTACGGCTATGCTCCTAAGTATATAAATTTATAATATCTCCATGTTCGAGGTATTTTTGCAAATATCAATTTACAGGAAAAAATCGCAACACAAACTAAAATATCGTTGTCGTATTTGGATTAAAAAGTCGATAAAATCTTAGAGCATACTAAAATACAGTGAGCGAAATAAGAATAGCACCACTATGTATTTTGCTTGTTAAAATATGTTACAATTTAAATTTCATTAGATGTTTCTAGTCCTAAATAATATGATACGATAATTTGGCAACTAAAAAACCCATCCCCATGTTGATAATTCATAGCGTGTCGTTAAAATTAACCCAAAAACACGACAAAATACACTGCGTGTAAAATACACAAGTCTTCCACGTTTAGCGTGAGGTGGAAAACCCGCGAAACGTCATCGGCATTTCCGGGGTGTACAAAGAAAAAAGTTCGCCAAGTGAGCAGGTTTTTGTGCGTCAGTTCGTCGGTCGGAAAACGTCGGAGAAACCGAAAAAAAAACCCGTTGAAAAGGGGCAGTTCCTCAGCACACAACAATTGGAAGAAGGTACGTGGAGATTGCGCTGGCGAAGAATCATAAAACTTACAAACGAGTATTGCGTTTCAGCTCCGTTAAGGTGCAGTTCAGAACACGCGTCACGTGCTTTTCGAAAGTGCAGCAGAACAGAGCCTACTGAAAGGTAAAAGTCACCTTGTTGACAGGGTTAGTTCACAGAAAATTAATGCGACTCTATCCACTGACTCTAGATGAATTCACGCCAATCGAAAAGGGCGATTCCGAGCGTGGAGGGAAGCTCAAAGCTTCAAAAATCAAAAGCAAGAGGGTCGCATAGGTAAGTCGACATTTTGGAAAACCTGCAACCTTTTTGCTCACAAGCGCCTTCTTCCTCAATACAGGCGGCCTTCTTTTACTATCGCCTCAATTCCGCTACATTCGCCGGAGGAAAGGTAGTAAGTGGTAACACCCCGTCATCGGAGATTCGGCAACAACTGACTTGCTGCCCTCGCAGTGGAAACATAGACGGTGGTATTCAGCCACACAGCACTGTTTTTTTTGGATTCCGCAGTCGTAGTTCACATTGTGGTGACTAGCCACTCAACATCATCGGCTGCTCCGACCGCAATTTCTCACTGCACCTGCAGTGGTGCAATCAGCGGTGGCATCTGGCCACTTATCATCATCTGCAGCTTCGACTGCACTTTACGGCTGCACCTGCAGTCGTGTAATCAACTGTGGCATTTGGCCACTTACTATCATCGGCAGTTGCGACTGCACTTTCCGATTGCATCGGTGGTCGCCGGATCAACTGTGGCATCTGGCCACTTATTATCATCTGCAGCTTCGACTGCACTTTACGGCTGCACCTGCGATCCTGGAATCAACTGTGGCATTTGGCCACTCATCTTCATCAACAGTCTCGTCTGCACCCTTCGGCTGCACCTGCAGTGCTGCAATCAACTGTGGCATTTGGTCAATTAGCATCATCGGCAGCTTCGACTACACTTCCGACTGTACCTGTGTTCGTCGAATCAACTGTGGCCTTGGGCCATCTACTATCATCGGCAGTTGCGACTCCATTTTTCGGCTGCACCTGCAGTGGTGTAATCAACTGTGGCATTTGGCCACTTACTATCATCAGCCGTTGCGACTGCACTTTCCGATTGCATCGGTGGTCGCCGAATCAACTGTGGCATTTGGCCACGTATCATCATCGGCAGTTTCGACTGCAATCTTCGACTGCAATCTTCGACTGCACCTGCTATCGTCGAATCCACTGTGGCATTGGGCCATTCATCATCAACGGCACTACTCGACTGCATCGCGGTCGTCGCAACAACGGAACACATCAGTGAAATCATTTGGGGCATGATGCCGGAGGCGGCGAGAGGAGGTTTGCCCACACCAAGGCGGAGGAGGAAAAGCTTCGTGGCCACTCAGTGCGCTGCAGCGCCTTCAAGGACGATGCCGTAAGTGTAATCGAATTTGAATGAAAATGCTATGGGGGAAATGTGGGTGAAAAATGTTGCAAAAATTATAAACTAAATTCAAATTTAAAGTTTTCGATCATTATTTATTTCGTAGCATCGTCTACGGCAAAGCCTTTATAATAAATATGAATGATTGAAAATTTCGAAAATTTTCTTCCATAGCAGTGTTTCGAAAATCACTCATTTTCAATGAATGTTCCTGATTGCACTTCGCAACTGAACGTATAGCGATCGGGTTTTGTTATTGATTGCTGCTGGACTTATCCGATCATCGATCGTTCTATTCATCGCTAAAATACAGATCACCTCGCACGATGTTTGCTGTCAAAACAGTGCAGCACTATCATCAAATTGGAATCTCACCATTGAGCGATGCATACGGCGAATCATGTTAGGCTAGGAGTGAATGGTTCAGGCAGTGAGCGAGTGATACATGTAACCGATCATTAGCAAATGTTGTTTGATTTTAAACATTGCCAATTAATAAATTTATTTGATTTAACAGCTTTTTTTTACTACAGTAAGAATGAAATCAAACTGTAGTTGTGTTTGTGATGGAAAGATGGTCACTTCCGCCGTCTTTTCAATTTCTAATCAGCCAGACGGATACTGAGTGAGCGACATTCAGATTGGATCAGTTGGTATCTCTCTCATCTCCGATATGCGATGTTTGCTAAACCGATGATTCTGAATCATGCGACTCGGTTTGCATAGCTGATAGGAGCGCTGATCGAGATTGCATACCAGCCAGGCGAAGCAGTTGCGAGAGGCGCTATCCCATTATACAATCAGAATGTATCCAACAGGAAACGCATCCTGAGTGTTTATTTTGATTGATGTTCGGAACATTGTTCCATAGTTTGTTCTGAATTGTTTAACGGATAAACCAAGCATAAGTTTACTTTTTGTGGACGTAGCAATTGGCGTTGAGGATCAAAAATGTGAAAAAAAGGGTGCGAAATAAGAATAGCACCACTTGAGTTTTTCAACAAAAACAATATTATTTTTAAAAATTTACTGTATAAAAGTAAATAATAATGCTTCTACGAGTTATTTAAACAGATAACTGCATTTTAGGAGTTTTCCAGAATTCCAAAGGTTTTCAAAGGTATTAAAAGGAGGTTTCAAGAGATGCTCCTCTAGCGTTAAGGAATAGGATATTTGAACGAAAAAATTTTATCAAATTGCTTGATTTCTTCATTAACATTCATTAGTATGATGCAAAACGATGAAACATAGATTTGAGGCTGAGTTTGAATCCAAAAAGCAGGTTGGAATTCAAAAATACTAATATTTTTTAATAGTCAAACACTATTTCTCTAGTTTTAAGTCATAGATGGCAGCACTATCTTGCAATTTAACCAAATTTATGTCCATTTTCGAATATCCGGGATTAATTAAGGTATGCTGGATGATTTTAGTCAAGAAATAAGTACATGGAACCGTCTGAACGCCTTGGAAATTCTATGATCACTTAATCGAAAAAAATAGAATTGCATCAAAGTCACTTAAAATGAATTTTTTGGACCGATAATCAGAATAATGTTGTACTTTCCGATGGAGTTTGATGGACCAGACGGCTAGCAGTATTATTGGTATGATTTGCAATTGAATCGGAAGTTGAGATGAGCAGGAATTTTGGCGCTTGTAAATTTTTGTGCTGGTGGTTCTTTTGCAAATCAGGAAAAGCTTTCTGCAGCGTGAACTTCAAAAAAACTGTGATGGGAAAATACCTGAAAATGATGGATATGGGCCTAAATAAACTTGGAAAGCAATATTGAGACTAAATTTGGTTTTAACTGCAAGATAGTGTTGCCATCTACGACTTGAAACTGGAAAAAGTGTGATTTACTGAAAAAAAATCAAAGTTTTTGATTTCCAACCTATTTTTTTCTGATTCAAAATTAATCCCGAATGTTTGTTTCATCATTTCACGTCATTTTAATGAAGAAAAAAGTAGTTACAGCTCAAATATCAAATTCCTTAACGCTAGAGGAGCATCTCTTAAAACCCCCTTTTAAAACCTTTGAAAACCTTTGGAATTCTAGAAAACACCTTAAAATGCAGTTATCTGTTCAAATAATTCGTAGAAGCATTATTATTCACTTTTACACGGTAAATTTTTAAAAATAATCTTGTTTTTGTTGAAAAACTCAAGTTGTGCTATTCTTATTTCGCACCCTTTTTTCACATTTTTGGTCCTCAACGCCAATTGCTACGTCCAAAAAAAGTAAACTCATGCTTGGTTTATCCGTTAAGTTATTCAAAACAAACTGTAGAAGAAAATTTTCGTAATTTTCAATCATTCATATTTTAACAAGCAAAACAGATAGTGGTGCTATTCTTATTTCGCTCACTGTATCTAGAACGTAAAACCTTAAAAAAATTAAATGTTTCATCATGAAATGACGGTATGTTTGAAGTATCCAATTGAATCATAAAACTATTATCATTTAAAACCTCGGGCACTTCATTTCGGTGATAGCTACATTCCTAGGAACCGGATGTGCAACATTTTGGCATGATTAAGTTGGTTTATATTTACATGATTCTGCTGTTTATTTTCACATGATTCTGATAAGCTAAGCATATTTAAAAACTGTTTCAAGCTATTACTTGAAGTTCTTCAAATGTTTAACGTGTTTAATCGAGAGACTTCCGCAAACATTTGGCCGGCACTGCAACTCTGCCGTGAAGCAAATTAACGCAAGTTCGTTGGTGTTCGTGCAACTAGTGCATCGTCTCTGCGCATAGACTTATCTATATTCAACGCACTCTCCTTTTTTCTGAGGTGGTTGAGTACTGTCTGAGTAGCAGCAAGCAAAACTTTTAAGGGTTTAACTGTAGATTAGGGTGGCAGCTTAATGAGTCATTTCGAATTTCGAAAACCGACCATATACATTTTGTAGATCGGCCCAAAAAACTGACCTGTGCAGATTTGAGCTCATCGGACTTGATTTGGGGTGCCTTAAAGCGCTTCAATTTTCGATTTTTAGACTCCCAAAAATCGCTTATTTAAAGGGAGACACCAAAGGATGTAGGGAAAATCGAAATTTCAATTTTGATGTGAGCCAGAATGCCAAAAAAAATTTTTTTATGTCAAATTACTTCAAAATACATAAAACGTCAAAATATGGTGTCGAAAAAAAAATTGGATCAAAAATCGACTTTTTGGGACTTCCAGGACTTGAAAAATCTGTTTTTTGGGTGAATCTATAAAACATGGTATATGATCGATTTTCAACATTCGATCATGAAATTTTTCCCATGCATCCATTGCCACCCTATTGGATATATTACTAGGTAGGCAGTAAAAGAAGCAAACAAAGAAAATGCGTTACCAATTGATAGAGCGCGTGACAGGGAGACAAGGAAAATACTTTTTAATAATAATTACGTTCGGCAGGTTAAAAAACGATGGGTATTAGAGGGATTAATTCTGAAAATCTTCATATTTCAATAAATTTTTGTATTTATAATTCTGCTAAACTAAAACTTGTTCGCAAGTATACAACTTCTTCGTATCTGAGCTTTTTTTTTAAATCGGGATTGCCGTTAGTTAAATGACAAGAATTAAAAATTCCAGATAATAATCACCTATAATTCTCATGCTCATCGCTGACTGTCTTCTTTGTTAAATTAATCATTGTATCATAGAGTTCGTTGTTAAACAAAACGTTTTAATGTTTTTAACCAGTAGTCCTGTGGATTTGAAATCAAACGCCATTTCGAGTTTTTCTAGCTAATAACATACAAACATATACATATGTAACATTGCCATTTGCGCGCAATGCAATAGTTTTATTTGAAAAGTGATACAATAACAAGTTTTGTTTACTTTCTTCGCTGTATTCTTTATCGCTGTCGATTGCAACATCATAATCAAATTTAAGTCACTGGAGCAAAACCGCTGCTGATAGCGGGTCCGTCGTCGCGACGGAATGTGTCGGAACAATCATTGGTTTACCATCAAATCTTCGGTGCACCATTACGATGGCGCTAGGTTCTATTACTGTCCACGGTAACAGGGATAATGCTCCATTACCGGAGGAGAGCTACAAAAAAACAACGTCAGACAAATATTGATTCACGTGCACAGAGGCCGATAAGAAATTGTACTAACGTCATTAAGCGAGAAGTGCCCATACGCCGATCCAAGTGCACAACTAGTTCAGTGATTTGTGCACTTCATACTAACAATAGAACAAACTGTCTCAAAATTTAAAACGTTATTTTTAGCCATGTTTAAAATACATATATAACTAATTCGTGATTTCAAAACAGTTTAAAACATACTGTAGATGTTTCTCAGTAAATTCAAAAATATTATTTTCCCTTGTATTTAAAATCTTAACTTCCCGTTAGATAAAGAAATAAAAAGTTCACGACTGAAACGCTTTGACAAGCTGTTTAGGAAGCACTCGTCACAGAGCGCGGAGTTTCGTCAAATCATCGTCGCTGTTGACAGTTAAGTAATCGTAGCAGTTGCACAATTGTTTATCTTGGCCCGCCGACCTGTAAACTGTATCAGTCGCCGTTGCGTTGATTCGAAGTTTACTTTTTGTTGCTACTTGTGCTAGTTCACTTTTGAAAAATAATTTCAATAATAATCTAAAAACACTTCTCGAGTTCTTTCCAATTTCATGTATGTTTGCTATCGCAACTTTGTGCTTAGAGGAAACTGCAGTGTACCTCTGCGACCGAAAATTACAACTATACATACATAACTATACACTGTCACGCATCGACCGATTTCAGTCGATCGATTGGAAGTGTACACTTTCTGTTGTCTAAAACTCGCAGTATTTATAGATTTTCCGAAATGTGTTACGAAGGTCAGACTTCTCTGTGACGGCAACAAGTCGGGCGCGACTGCTGGGCAAAGGCGGCACACATATTTCGAGAGCAGCCGTTTGGACGAGAATAAAATAGAGAATATTTCCAATATTTATACGGTAAGAACTTTTGGTTAATGTTAAGGTTGTAAGGCTGAGTCATCACAAGATTGTGATTCAGACAACTTCAAAGCAGGATTGTATTCTGTCTCGTTGAATATGAGGTTGAAGAAAAGGTTTAGCTTTAATGGATTTCGTGAAAATGTGAAAGCAAAACTTAGGTAAGTATTTGTTTTCTTCAATATTTTGACACATAACCAACCCATGATCCTCTGACTCTCTTATTTTATCTCAAAACAATCCCCTTGAAGACTTAAAGTTTTACGAGTTACTTTCATATCTCATTAGGCTGGAACAAATATCAATTTCTTCTTTTGTCACCCCCCCCCCCCCCCTTAGAAAAATCCAAAATCCCGAAGGGGGGAATAAATAAAGTATGAAGTATATTAAGTAAATTTCGAATAAAAATTCAAATATTCGAAAGATTACAAGACCGAAAACCAAATTTTGGAAGATGGAAGTTAATTCACATTTTGTATTCTTGATTTTATTGAATTTTTCTATAATAAAAAATACTTGATATATAGGTTTTATGCAATCATATAGTATGCAATTTGGTTGCATACAAGTTTTCGTGCAATTTATTTCAGTTTATTTGTTTTTTGCATTATTTTTTATTGTCCCCCCCCCCCCCCCCCCCCTCGCGATGTTTCAACTCCGAGTGACAAAAGAAGAATTTGAAATTTGCTCCGGCCTTAGAGGTAATCAAAAACTACTCAGGCTTGTTTGTGTTATTGGGAGTCAGCAAACGCTTCATCTATCGCGCCGATAGCACGAAACGATTTTGCGTGTTTGTTGAAAAGAACCCGATTTTTGACGGTTGCCATGGAAGCGCCATCGAGCTGTGGTTTAAAAGGCAGTTGGATTTCCTTTATTTCTTTCTTAAATTTGTTAAACAATTCATAAAATAAACCTGAAGCAGGTTCATGAGAAGGGGTTCAGTACCTTCAAGAGCTTAACGTGTAAACATCCGGAAGGCTAAAATCATTCTCCTTAACACCCATTGCAAACAAACACTGTAGCGAGGCCCTACAGCGGATAATAAGCGCGTAAAATTTTAAATTTGACAACTTTCTACAGTATAATCTCAAATACAGTAGTTGTTCGATTTTATCACGGTCGAAAAAAATTCCACCGTGAATATGGCGAAACCGTGAATTTGTTGAAACTAAAAATTAAAGTTGAAAAAAGTATTTATATTGTTTTTCATTAATAATTTATAATGTTTTAAGACGTGGAAACATTTTTGTATCAATAAATTTTGATCATAAAATGTGATTATCAGAGATTACTAACTACAAAGGATCGATTTTAGTACAAATTATTCTTCTCTATAGCAAATTTAAGATTTCTTCATCTAGTTAATGTGAATTATTTATTTATTTTTTTTTTTTTTGAAATTTAACAGTCGTTATCTCTTTTGTAGATTTTGAAAATGTATTCAAAGAAAAATGCATCACAAAAAGTTCTTCTGCAAATTTCAAATTTCAATATTCTAATCTTCACACCTTTGACTAACTCAAAAGTTTACCTTTTCAAAAATATTTTGAAATCAGCTCAACTTGAACTTTTAAAGATTGTTTCTCGAAATTTAATTTACGGGCGGATAATCCTTTGTTTCTCATTTGAAGAAAAACAAAAATCTAAGTACTTTTTACATATTTCAAGGTAAAGCTAGCAGAATTTCATGTTGATTTTCCAAAATTATCCATTCAGACAATATTAAAGGCTTTCCAATCAGGATTGCGCACGCCAATCTTTGAAATAAACAAATTAAACAAAGAAATCAGAGACACTTATTTCTTTTTAAAAACGTTTAAATCTACCCACATCTTTATAAGATTCGCTAAACCAAAAAAGTTTACTGTTTTAGAGCGGCTAACCAATCACAAATAAAAACACTAGCATTAGCGTGACGTTAAAATACTTATGTCGATTATTACAAGGGTTTTTAAAATCCAAATGACGATTTTAAACACTATACAGCTAAAGTAAGCAGTTCAATGGCATATTCATATCATTGAATACCTTATATACCAGATCTTTTTTTCAGTAACAAAGACGCTCTACACTTTTGAACAAAAATTAAGATCCTGGAAATGATTTCTGAATGATTTTTTAAAAAGCGTGATAAAATCGAAACAAATATCGTGATAAAATCGAGCGTGAATTTGGCAAGTATTGATAAAATCGAGAAGTGATAAAATCGAAAAACTACTGTATTACAGAACAAACAGTTGACAGTTATAACATCTGAATTTTTTTTTCTTTGCGCGCGTTTTCAATCTGATGGATCATATTTTCTAAACATAGTGAAACTTTAGATAGCAATCTTAAAAAATGTGTATAATGTGCATAAAAAACATTCATACATTTTCTGAATTATTTGATTCAAAGCGGAAATATTTCTTACAGATTTTAGACTATACGGTATAGGATTGGTATATTAAAAACAAAACTTTTTATAGACTTTCATGTAATTCTAATTAGAAATAACCATTTGAAAAATAACATCGAATACTCACGTTTTTGCTTTGCTTTATCTGTCAGCATCCTGTCGGTTATTATTGCACCCGATTCTAATAAACGATCAAGTTGATACGGTTGTTGTTGTTGCTGCTGTTGCTGCAGATGATGGTTGTGAGATTGATAGTGCAATGAGGTTGGCGTCTGTTGTTGCAACTGTTGATGAATCGGTGGCAATGAATGCAGCTGATGCGAGTGATAATGATGATAAAAAGGTTGACGATGTGTGGTTGTGTACTGCTGCTGCTGCAACTGTTGATGCTGCCGCTGGTAGTCTAGATTATCCTGTGATTGGGATTTAGCTACTTTCAGTGACTTGAATCCATTTATGATATTGTCATTGATCAACGAGTCTAAATCACTCCCGAACAAAAGGTCATCGATGTTACGGTTAACTGCGAGAATTCGATTACCGCTCCCGTTACTGGAGCAGGTGCGGCTGGAACCACTGCCGCTACTTCCACTTCCGTTGCCGTTACCCCCTCCGCCTCCTCCTCCACTCCCACCACTAAGCACGAAGCCACTCAAACTATCCTGGCTTCCACTAACCACTACCGCACTTCCCCCCGACGACGATATTGCTGCTCCACCAGCTATTCCAACTCCAAGGTGGCTTCCTAAACCTGCAGCTCCTCCAACTCCTGGGGCACTCAAACCGCTATTGATGCTCTTACTTGCAGTATTACCAGTATTATTGTTGTTACTTCCAGACCCCCCACCACTATTGTTGAGTGTTGCAGCCAGATGAGGGGGGGCTATCATGCCCCTGGCATACACATTCACTTGGGCGTTAAATATGATCGATGAAGCGGCTGTGGCCGGATATCCTTCCGGATATGACACTCTCGTTTAGATCACTTCAACGCGGGTCACAAATATTTCTAGCCGGAAACGCGGAGGATATTCAATACTTTTCGGAACCCTATTCTTCACTAATAGAACTCTTTTCTCGATTTCCCGAAAACCCAACCACACGGCAAGAAAACTGCTTCGGCAAATTGCACAGACAATGGCTTTTCTCTTCCTTGTTAACCAATAACAGCTGCTAATATTGCGCCTCAGCCACTAGTAGAACACACAACGAAATCATCTTCCCCCAAAAAGAACACACACTGACTGCACTAGCCCTTTACTCATCCACTGCTGCTGCGGGGAAAAACACACCCAAATGTGGGGAAAACTACTGGTTCAGCAACCCCCCGTGACGTATCGTGTCGTGTAGATGACAAAGGAAATCTTCAGCACTTAGTAACACAAGAGCGCCTATTTTCCAGCTGCCAGTGCCTAGTGGATTCTTTTCTTCCCGGTTTGCTTTCTGTGAAACTCTGTGAGGAAAACTGCCTTGTTAGAGGGAAACCCAAATATATTCGTAGCACACACACTGTAGCCGCCAAGACGACGACGACACCGCCAGAGAACCGAAGAATAATCAACAAGTAGTACTTTAGCGGCTGGTGAGTTGTTATTCCTGCCCGATTCACGCCTGACGATGATCTGGACGAGTTCCGCCTGATTTCCGCTTCGTCTAGTCTAGCTCGCAGGGTTTGTTTGCTAGCTAATCTTTTTTTCTATTCCTATGTGTGTTGTTTTTGTAGTTGCACTTTTATATTTGCGCAGGGATCAGTCACTTTTACAATTGCTGACGCTGCTGTAAAACCTTTGTGTTCTGTTCTAAAGTTGTCAGACCCGAGTCCGCCAAGCTATTGGCTGCATGGTATAGCAATCTGAAAATGACAGAAAGGAAAAAATAAATTTAAGTGAGACGGGTTTGAATATTTAAAGGATGCGGTTAGTTTACATTTATCTTCCCTGACAGTTGACGTATCCTGCCTAACAAAAAAATTCTAAATATAGATTTTTATCAGTCCGTTAATTTTATTCATTCTAAGAAAAATTATTGGGTGAAGCATAATTTATTCATCATATAATTTTTCTTGTTGACTATTCTTCATTTGACCTTTTTTAAGTACATATCTTAACTTTTTTCAAGTTAAATTTTTTGTCTATGTTGAAAACTGCAATTTTTATTATTTGTACAAAAAGAGTTGCATAAATTTCCTTATTTAATTATTTTTATACATTATACAGCAAATGCAAATATATATCTAACTCATTTTTTAAATCCTGCAGGAAAAACGATTTGCAATCGATCTACAAATATTATGAAAGACATAGAATCTTGTTTGTATTGAAGTATATTCATTGATTGGAGCCTGAAGCACCTGAAGAATTATCATGCACTGGCACCCAACGGAACTCCGACTGATTGCTCCTCGATAAGTAAGGAAGTCAGTGTGCTGGATTTCGAGCCAAGCCAATGTTTTCAACCAATATTTTACTAGAATTGGAACCCAAGTTGCAGCCACAATTTACAGGGATATTCATGCTCCGAAGAACAATATGTCGATATTATTATAGCAGTATATAGGGGAGACAAGGGTATAACGGCCACCTTAAAGAAGACGCTTGTTTAACCATAGAAAACAGCTATAATATGTGAGCTACTTCATTGTTTCGTGTTCAGACATCAAAAAATTCTATTTTCAAACTGCCTAAAATTTGAAAAGGCAGATAACGACGTTTAAAAATGCATTTTAAAATTTGTTACGAAAGCTGAAAATCAGTCACTACAGGGGCATAAAGAGAAACCCCCGCCCCCTGGGGCAGTATAAGCACAATGAGCATTTTCTAGCGTAGAATCTATCAGCTTATTCAACTCGATGAAATAAACTCAATTATAGAGCTACAGGTTGACTAGTTTGATCTGACAATTCGGCCTATTGGTAAGTTGTCGTAGAGATAATCAAGGGACTCGAGTTCGATTAATTTTGCACTAAACGGTGAGTGGTAGATCCATCAAACAAAGCATAACAAAAAGTCATGTTTGGTAAGTCTGTTTGTAGAATACAAACAATTCACACACTCATGCGTTGTGTTTTTTTTTTTTTCGTTTTTCGCTTTTGGCACGGACCAGAGTGTTCCATAATGCCAATGTTGTCAAGTTATATTTGTCAATTTATATCGATTCGCGGGCAAACATTTTAATTTTTCTTTATTTTGAGTGATTTGAAGGAGGATATTTAACAACTTGTTCAAACATTCATTTTTATCTCGTCTATAAAACTAGCCAATTGTTTGTACTCCTCATATTTCTTTCTTTTTAGCATTTCAACAAAACTTGTTTTATTTTTTAGAAAGGTGAAAGGTGTTCGTTGGTTTATGAAGTTACGGCAGTCGAACAGGATATGATCTAGGTCCTCAACTACATTACACTGTTCGCAAAGGTTGGATCCTATGAGACCCCAGGAGTTCAGACGGTCCTTGGTTGCTGTATGAAAAGTCCTAAGTCGTGAAATTTGTACGGTCTGATAAGTGTTTAGTGGCATATTGTGAAACCAGGTCTTGGCTGTAATATGAGGCATTATCTCAAAGTGCTTAGCACCCTTATCAACTGATAGTTGTTTATATTTGGTATCCCATTCTTTGTGGATTAGATTTTTGTAAGTTAAGATAGTGTCTCCCAACGTTAGTCCGTATGGCTCAACGTATGTTTTTAATTTGCTAACTTTAGCTGCGTGATCAGCTCTATCATTACCCACGATGTTGGAGTGGCTGGGTATCCATTGTATGAAAATTTTTTGTAGTTTCGATTTTTGTGTCAATTGGAAGATTTCATTTATAATATAGTTTTCAATTTTCTTGTTTCTTAGCATTTCGCAGCTCGCTTTAGAGTCGGTTAGTATGCATATTTTAGGAAGCTGTTTTTCATCTGCGTACTTGATGGCTGTTAGTATTGCTAATAGTTCTGCATTCGTGATAGTGAAGTTGTGGTTTAATTTAAAGCTTTTAGATATCTTTTCTTCATGGTCATAGATTCCATAACCAGTGTGCTCGTCTGTTTTAGACCCATCAGTATAGATCTTATAACAATCCTCATATTTATTCCTGATCGTGTTCATAGCTGTCTGTTGTAGTATAACTTTGTTTGTTGAGTTTTGATGCGTTGTGTTTCTGGTGCTTTGTTTACCGGATGATGCTACTATAGCCGTACAATGCAACAATCAAAATAATCGATCATGAATGGTAAATGAAAAAAAAAAATTATCTCGAACAGGAATCGAACTTTAGGATCAGGTGACACCTTACCAATAGGCTAGATCGTCATATGTGAACAAGTCACGCTGTAAAGGGTGATACGGTCAAAATTTGGTCAAGGGAAAACGCGTGTAAATCGGGGAAATCGTTTATTTCAAAAAATCAAAGGACTCGGTAGGCTGTGACCGTCGATGACGGAAGTGTTTTTTTGTGAGGAAAATTTTATCTAGGGTTTTTTCTTGGAAATTTCTTGGATAAACATGTTTCTATTTGTGAATTTATCAGGAAAAGACAAACAAAGTGTAGTCTAGATAGTGATTGATGCTGAAGTTCTGGAGAGGGCTCGAACTAAGCCCTCCGGATCAATCCAGCAGAAAGTTTTGTCAAGCGAGTATCCGAAATGCAGGGAAAACACCGGATAGAAACTTAAGATAAGTGGTGTTTTATGTAAAAGAATTGAACAAAGATATTGTTACCACCAGAATTTCCATTTAAACAAAAATTGATATTTCAGAAACGAATTTGAATTTTTGACAAGTGCTAAAATGCTGAAAAATGATTCGTTGATTGATTTGGTTCTTTAATGTTATACTACACAAGTAAACGATAAATTTCGAGTGCGTCAGAGACCAATAAGCCGAAATCAAAACTTAAAGGAAAAATCATTTAAAATTTCTTGCTAATAATGTTTACATAAATGAAGGTAGTGTTATAATCAGAGCTGCAAATAATCAGTGTCAGATAGCCAATGTCAGCCGACTTTGATACTGCTTTGCATGTCTATGTCATGCGATACTGATTACACTAGTTTACAGCATTTTTGAACTCAGTAAACTGAAGGTCATTTCCAATGTGAAATCGGGCGCTGAATCCGAAAATGAAATTCAAAAAAATCTCAGTAGAACCGTTTTTGAGTTATGCTCCATATATGAAATTTCGAAAAAATCAAAAAAGTTCTTGTACTTAAATTAAAATATCTCGGACGGCATAACAGTAATTTGAAATCCCTCTTTTGCATATTGAAGGTGAATAAGTTTTCTATCGTTCATCTGAACACTGTTTTTGCGTTTGACCAACAGTATTGCTAATATTAGTGACTTTATGAGAAAAAAAATTATAAAAAACGCATTTTTTTAGAGAAATTTTTTTTTCAACGAAAGTTTTAGACTCGATGGTGGCATTTAAAAAATCTGATTTTCTTTTGCGCTTGAATGTTGATTTAAAACAAAGATTTCAAGTGGTTGTTTATCAAAATCGGTTGAAAATTGTAGAAGTTATGGCTACTTTACCATAACTCAAATTTTTAGAGTTTTTAATAATTTAACGAACCGCATTACACTTATCAAAGTATAGGAAGAATGAAACATGATAAATCTTACTCGCTCCAAGTCAAAATTATTTGTTAGCTTACCAAAAGGTCCCATGCCAAGTTTCAGGAAGATCTGACCATAGGGAGGGGTTGCTTAAGTCTCAAACGTGAATAAAATTTTGAGGTATTTTGCCCGGAAGGAACGAAAAATACTGGTTTTTCATCAATAACTTTTTTCATCACTAGCTGATTGTTTTTTATGGTTGGTTTTCTTAAAGCCTAAGTTGAGACAAATATTTCACCCGAAGACTGTAACTCGATTGGATTTAAAACAGAAAAGTTATTGCGGTTCAAAGATTGTATTTTGGTCGAAAATTGTAGTATAAAACGCAATGCGTAAAAAGTACTCATTGCGTGTTGGATAAAATTTGCGGCCTTTGAACCTCAATAACTTTTCTGTTTCAAATCCAATCGAGTTACAGTCTTCGGGTGAAATATTTGTCTCAACTTAGGCTTTAAGAAAATCAACCATTAAAAACAATCAGCTAGTGATGAAAAAAGTTATTGATGAAAAACCAGTATTTTTCGTTCCTTCCGGGCAAAATACCTCAAAATTTTATTCACGTTTGAGACTTAAGCAACCCCTCCCTATGGTCAGATCTTCCTGAAACTTGGCATGGGACCTTCTGGTAAGCTAACAAATAATTTTGACTTGGAGCGAGTAAGATTTATCATGTTTCATTCTTCCTATACTATAATAAGTGTAATGCGGTTCGTTAAATTATTAAAAACTCCAAAAATTTGAGTTATGGTAAAGTAGCCATAACTTCTACAATTTACAACCGATTTTGATAAACAACCACTTGAAATCTTTGTTTTAAATCAACATTCAAGCGCAAAAGAAAATCAGATTTTTTAAATGCCACCATCGAGTCTAAAACTTTCGTTGAAAAAAAAATTTCTCTAAAAAAATGCGTTTTTTATAATTTTTTTTCTCATAAAGTCACTAATATTAGCAATACTGTTGGTCAAACGCAAAAACAGTGTTCAGATGAACGATAGAAAACTTATTCACCTTCAATATGCAAAAGAGGGATTTCAAATTACTGTTATGCCGTCCGAGATATTTTAATTTAAGTACAAGAACTTTTTTGATTTTTTCGAAATTTCATATATGGAGCATAACTCAAAAACGGTTCTACTGAGATTTTTTTGAATTTCATTTTCGGATTCAGCGCCCGATTTCACATTAAAAATGTTAGTCAGTTAATCAAGTTCACGATTTTTTTTAAATTTTGTAAACTAGTGTTATTGATCAGCGACATGTGCTTACAATGTCATGACCATGGTGAATGAACGACATCATGCTTGCTACGACTTTTTTCTTCTTACGGCCAACAGCTACATGTTTTCAACTGTTGCGCAACTTATTACGTAAAGCCCCTACCATAGCAGCCAGAAAATGAAATTGAAAGATGATCGTATGTATGGTGTGAGTGGAGTGCAAAAATGTCATTCAATATTGACATCGCTGCCTGACCGACATTGTAGCTTGGTCATTCAACTCGTAGATGACTTTGAAATTCTGGCGATAACATTGACTACTAGACGTTGGTCGGGTCAAACGAAATAGACTAAAATTTATCAGCCTTGGTTATAATGCTTTCGGCTTCCAACTTCCGCCAAATGAAGGAATTCTGACAAGAAAATCGAACTTTCCTTTTAGTGATGCAATGAATTCTAAATTCAAATCTTACTCGTTCCGAATAACATACATACATACATACATACATGCATTTATTTTGATGAAATATTCAATGAGATTTTAAAATGAATTAAGCTCATTTTTAGGCTTTATTGTACAATAGCGATATTATTAATTTTTTTTTATATATTCATGATTTTTTTTTATTGTTATTGTTTCTGTCGTTAACAGGCATTATGAAAGCTAGAAAAGCTATGCTTAGAATTTTTCATGAAAAAGGCTCTCTGTAAACAATTGTAAACATTTTTTTTTTCTAGATTTAGTAGCTGTTTTTATTTCGACTAGATTGAGGAGAGTTATTTTTGGAGTTAAATTTTGAATGATAGACAGAAGAATTAATTCATTTATAAATTCATTTATATAATTCATATAGTTGTTAAAATATTATTTATTAATTCCTTTATTGTATCTTTGTTGTTTATATCACTGGCGCTATGGATAGAGTTCATTTATTAGGTAGATAAAGAACGTCTCCATTATCAAAAGTTTTTATACCTAACCATTCTATCTAAAACAGAGATTATCAGTCTGTTACAGTGAATGATCGAATTTTCATGTTCATTCATCATCGCTTAACTTGTTGAAATTCAAATTAGGGTTTTCATAGTCAGCGCTCAAATAAAAAATCGGTTTACCGGCAACTTGATATGCCATTGGATTACGCGACTATAAAAGAAATATTTTACAAATTTATGTTTACACTTGGTTATAGTCGTTAATTTTTTTTCTATCACCATTTAACCTAACATACTCATGCCTGCTTCGAAAGAAACTTTATGAGTCAGGAAAATAATATTTATTGTTCACCGCAACACTAGTCAAAAGTGTCTCCTAACCAATTCCTTTAACCCCTCTCCCAACCAAAATTATTTAGCTAGGATGCAGAGGTGACCTCGGTCCTAAAGCACAAAATAGATCTTTCATCCTTTTCTCTTTTTTCCAATCTATCCATTGACTACTAGGACGTGGCCAGCGCCGTTATTGACGTTAAAAGAGAGAGCATCGGTTTTGTGCAGTGTGAATGAGCTGCTTATCCCAAGCATCATTCATTTGACCTCTGAATAAAATTGATGGCCTCGGTCAATCACGGAGTAGCAACCATTGGCGATGTAGAACTTGTTCTACTGAGCCACGCCAGCGATCGTGGAACTCGAAGTGATAGTCATCAAAATTTGATATTTGAACAAGTCATGCATATATTATCTTTAACAATGCACTTCGGGTTTTACGATTCAAGGTGGATGTGAGTAGTTAATCAAGCTAAGCTAAGCTAAGCTAATCGTTTATTTAAAAAAATCAAATTAAATTTCTTTTTCAAGTTTAATTAGTATAAAATTCAAAAAAAAAAATTCAGTTAGGCTACCGCTTTTCCAAATCCGAATTGTCGAGCCTTACGCTTAACCCCTGCCATTAGAAAGCCACCTTGTCCACCTTCTTCGCCGGAGAAAGCAAGTTTGCCTTGAACTGTTGCTCGTCCTTAGCAGTTTTTTTGGTCTTCTTTAGGTTCCGCTTGACAATAGCCCAGTATTTCTCAATTGGACGGAGCTCTGGCGTGTTGGGAGGGTTCTTGTCCTTGGGAACCACCTGCACGTTGTTGGCGGCGTACCACTCCATGGCCTTTTTACCGTAATGGCAAGATGCCAAATCCGGCCAAAACAATACGGAACAACCGTGTTTCTTCAGGAAAGCCAGCAGACGTTTATTCAAACACTCTTTCACGTAAATTTCTTGGTTGACAGCCCCGGAAGCTATGAAAATGCTGCTTTTCAAGCCACGCACAGGTACAGATGGCTTGCCAAACCAGATATTTCTTCGCGAACTTTGACAGTTTCATGTGCTTGTAAATATCTGCTACCTTTCCCCTTATTTTTGCCGTATAAAACTCCTGTCCCGGAAGCTTTGACGCAGGTTTCGTCGTCCATTATCACGCAATCAAACTTCGTCAGCATCGTCGTGTACAGACTCCGAGATCGCGCTTTGGCCGTCGTATTTTGTTTATCATCGCGATTTGGAGTCACTACCTTCTTGTAAGTCGATAGACCGGCTCGTTTTTTGGCTCGACGCAAGGTTGTAGACGATACACACAGCTTATTTGCGGCATCTCGGAGAGAGAGGTTAGGGTTTCGCTTGAAACTACCGGCAACTCTCTTTGTCGTCTCAGCGGCTTCCGGTTTTCGATTTCCCCCCGATCTAGACTTCCTGGCTGTCGACAAACGTTCCCCAAATCCTTTAATTACATAGGTAACGGTTGATTTGGCAACTTTTAGCGATTTTGCCAGCTTTGCGTGCGAGTAGCTCGGATTTTTTGCGATGCGCGAGCAAAATTTTGATGCGCTGCTCTTCTTCCTCGGACGGCATTTTGACAACTGAAGAGTGAATTCCAAAATCAAAATAGGAGCAACATTCTACACACACACCTTCAAAATGAGGGGTGTTCAGGTTTTTTAAATGCAAAATTGAAAGAAATACGTCAAGTTTATATTGACCAAATTTTGATCGTATCACCCTTTAGCTCTCTAATTCAGTTGACTCCATCGAGTTGAGTTCGTTTCCAGACTGTACGGTAGAAAATGCTCATCATGTCCCGATTAATCATGCTCTATTCGCCTCGAGTCAACAAGTTAAAGTAAAAACGTTCTTTAAAATTGATTATAGTAAAATGTCAAAAATTCAATGATGGTGAAAATTTTAGGAACAATGTCGACATGATTTAATGATCTTAATAACTTATTTTCCGGGGCTCAAGAGTTATAATATTTTCGACATTTGAGAACCTAGTTAGTTTTTTGTAAATATTTCTGTAAAGATGATAAGGAGATTTCTTTTTTGTTGAAAAATTAATACTAAAGGAAGTACGAAACTAATCCCATGAAAATTTATTTAAGAAAATACGTACTTTTGTTGAAAAGAGTAGTGCATAGGGGAGATGAGGGCATAACGAGCACCCAGGGCATAATGAGCACTCCTTTTTTCTACATAAGTACGTATTTTCTTAAACAAATTTTCATAAGGACTTGTTTCGTACTACCCATAGTATTAATTTTTCACCAAAAAAGAAATATCCTTTTCATCTTTACAGAAATATTAAATAATAACCAGCTAGGTTTCCAAGTGACGAAAATATTATAATTTTTGAGCACCACCAAATAAGCTTTTATGACCTTTAAATCATTTTGATCTGAAATGTGCGCACTGCAACATGATCTATACATTGTTTCTCAATTTTCAACATCATATAATTTTTGATTTTTCCTTTTAATCAATTTTAAAACGCGTTTTTACTTTAATTTGTTCACTAGAGGCGAACAGAGCACTTTCAATGCAGGCATAATGAGCATTTTCTGCCGGGGAATCTAGCAGCGAATTCAACTCGATGAAGTCAACTGAATAATAGAGCTACAGCTTAGCTTGTTTCGTCTGTCGATTTAGCCTATTGGTTAGATGTCGGAGAGGTAATCAATAGACTCGAGTTCGATTCCTGTTCGAGGGGATTTTTTTTGCACATACCATTCATGATTGATTGTTTTTATTGTTACATTATACGGCTAATAGCATCAAAGCATCATCCGTCAAACAAAACACCAGAAACATAATGTATGAGCATGTGTTAATTCTTTGAATTCTACAAACAGACCTAGATTATTTTGTTATTGCTTTGTTTGATGAATCTACGCCTCACCGTTTAGTGCAATCATGATCATGAATGATAAATGAAAAAAAAAATCATCTCCACCAGGCATCGAACTCAAGCCTAATGATTACCTCTCCGACATCTAACCAATAGGCCAAATCGTCAGACGATTCAAGTCAAGCTGTAGCTCTATTACTCAGTTGACTTCATCGAGTTGAATTCGCTGCTAGATTCCCCGGCAGAAAATGCTCATTATGCCTTCATTAATGGTGCTCATACTGCCTGGGGGGGTTTCTCATTATGCCTCTACAGTGACTGGTTTTCAGCTTTCGGCAAAAATTTTTAAAATGCATTTTTAAACGTTTTTATCTGATTTTTCAAGTTTCATCCAATTAGGGAATAGACTATTTGAGTGTCTGAACACGAAACAATGATGTAATTCACATATTACAGCTGTTCTCTATGGTTAAATAAGCATTTTCCTTAAGGTGGCCATTATGCCCCCATCTCCCCTACTATGCCTCGGTAGCTCGTTATGCCCTTATCTCCCCTATCTTCAACAACTGAACCAGAAGTCATCATTAAAATAAGCAAACTCGATGCTTCAAAAAGTCGGGGTCCGGATGGAATTCCAGCACATTCCGTCAAAGCAAAACATCTTATTTCGACACCATTGATAAGCGATACTATTAACCACTGTACTCAAATCGAAGAATTTCCGGATTTTCTTTAAATATGTACCATACCGATATACAAAGCTGGAAAGAAAACGGAGTGTAGTAACTACCGTTCGATATCAATACTATAGAGCAGCTGATAGCAGACCGAGTCTTGCCCTTCTTGAAGCACCATGATGTTTTATACAGCAATACGTTTTTTCCCGAAGGTCAAGTATCTAAAATAACATTATAATTGTATATATATTTTTTCTTCAACAACATTCAGAATTCGAGCGCAAAATCACATTCTAAATTTGAAGGATTGATTTAAAATTAAAATTCATACAATGAGAAAATAAAAAGAACAATGAAGAACTCACACTAAAACTCGAATTAATAATTTCATCCATTTAGGAGCTCATAATTAGACTATTATGCAAAAAAAACAAAAACTATAAATCACTAAATCAGAATTGGAAATGGAATTTATAATCTGAATGAAGAGCATTTTAATTATTAGAACGAATTTTCGCATTTTTTCGAGTCTCTTAAAAACAAGCAGAGCCATACATAAAAACTCGTATGTATGTATTCATAATTTGAAATCAGATTTTTAAACTTTTCAGAGAGCAAGCTAAAAATCTGAATAAAAGAAATTTTAGAAATTATATTTTTGGTTGGTTGGATACTTGAAATGCAAGAATAAAAATTGAGTGTTATGATATTTAAACATAACGATTTCAAAACTGATATTCGTTTTTTAGATTTTTTTAAAAATTTACAGTTAATTAGTAACCAAAATAACTTCAGAAGTTTTTGATTAATGTCTTAAAGGTAAGATGTGTTAAAATATGTATTGATTTGACGAAAATTTTAGGGCATTAAAACGCTTAAAATTTTAATTTTCAGCCGAAAAACTGGAGTTGCCATAACTGTTTATTTCGCATTAATATGTCAATTGTATAGCGTTCTGTCGGAAACATTTTTTAAGTGTACTGAATTGTTGTTCTCAATGTTTATCTAATTAAACATTAAATATTTTAGATGATGATGATGATGATATTTATTTAAGACCTTTTATTTATTTTAGAGCTATTTGAATTTTTCGTATGTTATTTGTTTGCTTTCTTAATGATAATTTCTTATATGTTTGTGCTGAATTTTATCCATCTATTGAATCTGTAAATATACATTAGACTGCCCCAAATTTGTATGGGAAATTCAAAACCTGTGAAATGTTATGCGCTGCGGGCTAAAATTGACCCTAGGCCTAGTACTTACAAGAACTCATGCCAAATTTGGGCCGGATCGGATCGCGGGAAGGAGTCGCTCAACAAACCGAAAGTTTTATGGAATTTTGAGACATTTTGGTCGGGAGAAGCATTTTTCATCAATAACTTTGGTTCTCTTCGGTCGATTTCTTTTGAACGCGGTGTAGGGTCTTGTACTAGGCCTTGAACTAATTTTAGCCTGCAGCGCATAACTTTTTCAAAAGTCTGGTCATTTGGGGCAACGCAACGTCATGCAACGAATAGGACCAAAAACTGAATCCAAGAGCACTTGTATGAATCGATAGGGTATAGAGCAGGGCATACTCGGTGATACCATGGAGATTTTTTTTTAATAGGATGTCCTTTACAGTGACAGGTGACACAGTTTCGTTTCGTTCTGAATGTCAATATGCATCCCTATAGAAGAGTGATTCAAAAATCAGATTCTTAGGGGGGGCTGATATTGTTCCTTGTTCTTCCATAAGACACCATACGAATTTCAGATCATCTACTCACTTTTTTACTCGTACTGTTTAAAAGCATAAAAATGTGAGTTTGAGTTTTCCTGGGATCCCAATAGCATTGCATTACGAAAAACGATTTCACTCGCCTATAATTATCTGGATTTCTGATTAGCAACAATGAAATCGTCGTATTTCGGCAATGGCTCGGATCTATATCAAAAAACTTATACGAAAAAATGGCGATAAGCAAAAAGATATCCCCGGTACCAAAAATAAAGCACGATAACTAGCCATACACGATTATGTTGTCAGTCTGGCAGTTAGCAGCTAAGTATGAAAGCAGGAAAGATGGAGGCCATCGCCCCCATTCCACCACATGGTTTAGTTAGTTATACAGACAGACAGACAGACAGCGCAGCAGTAAAGGTAAAATAACTTTGAAAATGAGTCACTCTTCTTACCGTTTGCCCGAGAATGCATGGTAATTCGCATTCGAGCTGACTTGACCGCCGTCATCATCGTCGCTTGGAGGAGAAGCAGCGCTCCACAGATGGTGTTGATCTTTTTTTTCCTCAGTACAAATGGCTGAGATCATTCATACCTTAGCGACGATCAAAGTGTGGCCCAAGCTGATTAATTTTTGGGTTTTACCCAACGAGGGGCCGGCTGCCCGTTTCTCGGTAAATGCATCTGTATTTATAAGGTTCTCGAATTCTTAAACCTGCTGAACTATTGCAGCGTATTAAAAGTAAATCAGCATTCGTTAAACGAAAATTGTATATGGCTGAAAGTTGTTTGAAAAAAAAATATATCATGCATTCTACTGTGACGTAAATTAACTTTCACGATCCGTATCGTAAATTTTCGCCACAGATGTTTTTGGATTTCGTATATCGCAGCTAAAAAAAATGTTGCAAGCAAACTCTTCTTCAAATTAAATTAAACATACAAGAAACTTCTTTAGATGTCTTCTAATAAAATATGGTACGATTTGAGGTATTTTTTTTTTAATTTTGCAAAACCTGGAGTCTTAAAAACTCCGTTTTGGTTCGAAACCCATCCAATATTTTTTGCAGAGTTTTTAAGTAACTTGGACATGATTAAACTTTATCTGGATTGTTTATTTGGGATTAAATATTTTGTTCTGAAAAATCTACATTATTTTTGTTTCTTCTGTAGAACCGAGCCAGCTAATGGTTATTGTGCCAACTCATAACATTAACGTGTTTTCATTGTGCTCAACTATTTCTGTGAATATACAGTGATTGACAGAATAAAAAAAAAACTACCCCTCTTAGAAACCTTGAAATGCCGATATTTCAGGTTTCTCAATCTTTTCAAATTTCAATAAGCATTTTGGAAAGCTGGTAATATAATGATCATTTCAGTCAATCAGTTTACAAAATTTCATATTTATAGGATACCAGCTGATTTTACCCGGCCTTACTCGGGTTCACACAAAATATAAATCATTTTGGAGATTATTCCACTTTTCAAGATGGATGATCTCCCTGTACAATGGTATATTAACGTTTAATTAACTTAGAAATTTAAAAAAAATCTTGTTGAGTCATGTTAAAGACTCACTTTGCATGTTTTCAATTGTAGATGTGCTTTTTAAGCTTTTGAATTTCAAACTGTTTTCTGAGTATTTGTTCTTAAATGTTGAAACTAATATTTTTTCAAAGTTATCGAAAACAAATAATCTCTGAACCGAAATTACCATTATAATGTCATGAAAAAGGACACAATCATCCCATTAAGTAGTGTGAAGAGTGATCAATGATAAAATTTCTAGATATAATTTGTTTAAATTCGCAGTACTAAACGGTTTTGCAATAAGTTTTCTCAAAATGGGATGGTAGAATTGATCATAAATTGAACATGAAATCTTCAACCTTCCAAAGCTGTTCGGGTCAATTGATCCCGATATATTTATACATCGTCGGAAAGATGTATTCTTGACGATTTCAAATATCAATAAACACTTAAATAGAAGGAAGCTGTAAGAAGTTATAATTTTTTTTCAGAATAAAATTGTTGACTTTTTTAATTGGAAACCCATTTCTGGCAACCTTAACCTTCATTTAAAAATATTGAAAAAATAGATTCAATTGCCTACACAATCATTCTAAAGCCCAGTTCATTTAGAAGTGGGACACTTTCTTTCGCTGGTGGCTTATTTCCTAGTTATCGGACGTAAAAAAATTGGCAGCATTTGTTGTCTGTACTATTCGACCTATTTTTTTTTTTTAAATTTTAGGATATATATACGATGCACGAGAAAAAGAAAAAAATTAGCACAGTTTCCTTCAAAATTCATCATTATCAAATCGATAGCTGGCAAAACCGTTGATTATTCAAGAAAAAAATGTGTGCGTCAGTTGTGGAAAAGTATGTAAGCTACGATTAAGGGCCATAAGGGAAGTCAAGGCTCATACTAGAATTTTTCCCTTTTTAAGGTGCATTTACAGTTCTTTCGAACGTGAAAATGGAAAAACTTATATTCTTCAAAAACTCGACTATGCTGCATTTCATGGCTGCGAAACTAGATGGAATAGATGCGGAATGGTTGAAAGATGATTTTTGTACTGATTCCCTTGTTCAAAACCCCTCAAGGGGGGGTAGGGTCTAACGGGTATAAAAAAAACACAATTTTCACGATTTTTTTCTGGAGCTATTGTTCAAACAAATGTATTCAAATTTTTTGCATTATACAAAGCATTGTTAAAAGAACATTTAGTAATTTTTTCGTAGAAAAATATTGAAAAATGAGCCGGTGACGGAGCATTTTCGAGGATGCCTTTTAGAAAACAGGATTTGCGGTGGACACTGTATCTCAGCACAGAATCATCTGAAGTAAAAAAATCAGAGCAAAATATTTTTAATAGATGTTTTTCTGGACCCCAACGTTTTTATTTTACTTAAAAATATTTTTATGAAATTTTTGTGCCTGTTTGAAGTAAAAACTACGATTTTTCACTTAAAAATCCGCCATTTTTCACCTGTAAAATCTCCCCAAAATAAAAAAAATCAAAAAAGAAAAACGTTGGGGTCTGGTATTTTATATATAGAAAATATGTTCCAAATTTGAAAAGAATCGGATAAGTAGTTTTCAAATGACGATGTCCACGGACTTTAAAAATGTGCTTTCGAGAAAAACGCGTTTGAAGTTTCTGCTCTTGCTTTCTTGCAGTATTAGATAGCAGGAGATAAAGGCCTATAACTTCTACAGTTTTGCTTCAATTGACTTAAAAATTTGACACAACATTCTTGAAATGTTTTGCAATAAGAAAATAAAAAAATAAAAAAATCGATTTTTTGAAAATGTTAGACCCTGAAATTGAAATGAACTGATGCATTTCAATTTAATAAAAACCTTTTGGATCGTTTCACTAATTAAGGAATAATATTTGAAATTTTTTTCGCCTCAAGAACAAAAAAAAAATGGCTATTTTGTAGGAGTTATTCATAACGTCCTTTCAATAAACTTTTCAAAATAAACAAATCGCTAAAGCTCGTTACTCCTTCATCGATAAATACTTTTCGAGAGTACTTTAAATTCATAATTTAAATTTAAATTCATTGTATTCATAGATAAGGATTTTTGGATTATTTTCTTCTTTTTTTTCAAAGCTGAATATGTTTTGAATAAGAACAATATGTTTTTCATGTATTTTTTTTAAGAAATTTGAATTTAAATTTGAGCACCGATTCGACTAGTATCGATCAAAACATTGGTTGAATGATCTGTCATTTACCGGTCGAAACCATATTTCTACCTGTCATTGAACAAACCTCTTGCTAATTTTGAAGATTTCTAGCGTAACATTTCAAAAGGGCGAAACTGCCAAATGTAAACAAATCGAGTTAACGGTCATTTCGGATGCACGCGGTTGCACTTTACCTATCAAACGCGGTTTCATCTTAAAATTACTTAAAACTTTCAAAAAATTGATAAAATTCAATTGGGCGAAACTCCCTGTTGATGCATTTTCGTTGGAACGTGAAGTTACGCCTATTCAAAATGGAGTGAATTTTTCTATTCGTGTAGAGCCAAAAGGCGTAACTGAGTTGACCGTGTGTGACAAAACGGCCTAATTAGTTTTTGCGTGTAGGATGAATGGGCGTAACTTCAAAACCAAAACAAAAACGGCCGATCAATTGGGCGAAACTTGCAGGCGTAACTGAAATCGAAAACAATAATAGGGCGAAACTCGAAAATCTCTGAACTTACGTGAAAAAAGTTAAAGTTCTTGATAACACTAGTTTACAAAATTTTAAAAAAATTGTGAACTTGATTAACTGACCAACATTTTCAATGTAAAATCGGGCGCTGAATCCGAAAATGAAATTCAAAAAAATCTCAGTAGAACCGTTTTTGAGTTATGCTCCAAATATGAAATTTCGGAAAAATTAAAAAAGTTCTTGTACTTAGATTAAAATATCTCGGACAGCATAACAGTAATTTGAAATTTCTTTTTTGCATATTGAAGATGAATAAATTTTCTATCGATCATCTGAACACTGTTTTTGCGTTTGACCAACAGTTTTGTTGATATTAGTGACTTTATTAGGAAGAAAATTATAAAAAACGCATTTTTTTAGAGAAAATTTTGTTTCAACGAAAGTTTTTGACTCGATGGTAGCATTAAAAAAATCTGATTTTCTTTTGCGCTTAAATGTCAATTTAAAACAAAGATTTCAAGTGGTTATTTATCAAAATCGGTTGAAAATTGAAGAAGTTATGGCTACTTTACCATAAGAGTATTTTTTGTAGTTTTTCATAATTTAACGAACCACAGTACACTTATCATAGTATAGGATGAATGAAACATGATAAATCTCACTCGCACCAAGTCAAAATTATTTATTAGCTTACCAGAAGGTCTCATGCTAAGTTTCAGGGAGATCTGACCATAGGGAGGGGTTGCTTGAGTCTCAAACGTGAATAAAATTTTAAGGTATTTTGCCCGGAAGGAACGAAAAATACTGGTTTTTCATCAATAACTTTTTTCATCACTAGCTGATTGTTTTTTATGGTTAATTTTCTTAAAGCCTAAGTTGAGACAAATATTTCACCCGAAGACTGTAACTCGATTGGATTCGAAACAGAAAAGTTATTGCGGTTCAAAGGCCGCAAATTTTGTGAAACACGCAATGAGTACTTTTTACGCATTGCGTTTTATACGACAATTTTCGACCAAAATACAATCTTTGAACCGCAATAACTTTTCTGTTTCAAATCCAATCGAGTTACAGTCTTCGGGTGAAATATTTGTCTCAACTTAGGCTTTAAGAAAATTAACCATAAAAAACAATCAGCTAGTGATGAAAAAAGTTATTGATGAAAAACCAGTATTTTTCGTTCCTTCCGGGCAAAATACCTTAAAATTTTATTCAAGTTTGAGACTCAAGCAACCCCTCCCTATGGTCAGATCTCCCTGAAACTAGGCATGAGACCTTCTGGTAAGCTAATAAATAATTTTGAGTATTTGCAAGTGAGATTTATCATGTTTTATTCTTCCTATACTATGATAAGTGTACTGCAGTTCGTTAAATTATGAAAAACTACAAAAAATACTCTTATGGTAAAGTAGCCATAACTTCTTCAATTTTCAACTGATTTTGATAAATAACCACTTGAAATCTTTGTTTTAAATTGACATTTAAGCGCAAAAGAAAATCAGATTTTTTTAATGCTAACATCGAGTCAAAAACTTTCGTTGAAACAAAATTTTCTCTAAAAAAATGCGTTTTTTATAATTTTCTTCCTAATAAAGTCACTAATATCAACAATACTGTTGGTCAAACGCAAAAACAGTGTTCACATGATCGATAGAAAATTTATTCATCTTCAATATGCAAAAAAGAAATTTCAAATTACTGTTATGCCGTCCGAGATATTTTAATCTAAGTACAAGAACTTTTTTAATTTTTCCGAAATTTCATATTTGAAGCATAACTCAAAAACGGTTCTACTGAGATTTTTTTGAATTTCATTTTCGGATTCAGCGCCCGATTTTACATTGGAAATGACCTTCAGTTTACTGAGTTCAAAATTGCTGTAAACTAGTGTAACCATCGAACGATAAGTGAATATAATGCACATTTTTTGATTTTGAAAAAAGGGGTCGATTTTATAAATAGGATTTGAATAGGTGTTGCGAATTTTCAAACGCGTTTTTCTCGTTTCGAGCTAACTGCTAGTTTCGCCCATATTAAATGTTACGCTAGATTTGACCGATTTGACAGTTCACTGCGGAATATTTTTTCACTGTGGTGAGTTCACGTTCACGTTCGCGTCCAAGTTCACAGGAACTGTAAACCGGGCTTAAGCGGGCTGTAAGCGAAAACTTAAATGTAGATCACTGAAATGTCTGCAAATTTTCTCTGATAAGCCAAAAGTGTTGCCTAGAGTCACATTAAAACCTCACCTCAAACAACAAATTTTTGCTAGTTCCAGAGCTCCTAAGCTGTATATCAGGTACCGAGACAATGAGACGGATAATTTCTGTTAGACGACAAAACTTGTTAAAAACCTTATTTCAAACAAATTGCAGCGGTTGAATCCTATAACATTTCTGCTAGTGGCAAGGTCCCTAACAGGTTAAAGTATGTATTTGCTGGTTGTGGTAAAGCAAGACTCTGCTCCTGTGGAAAACAACAACAATTTTCAAAACAAAAACTTTGGTTTTTCGCTGTTTTCAAAAGCATAAAAAAAGGTATTCTTATATGTATATTTCGCAATCTACGATCTTAACTAACCGATTATACTAGCAGACATTCCAGTAAACACGTTTTTTAGTGGCACAAAAATAATCAAGTTTTGTTAATTCCGAAACAATTTTATCCACCAAATTGCCTCAGTTTCTTTCAACAGAGAAGTATTGGGCCAAAAAGAAGCGGAAACTGAAGGAGGAGGTTGCAGCCACTCAAAATACAGAGTCTATATAGTATAAATATGAAAAAATATCAATATCATGACTGAAAAATGTGTGCGCCGGACGATGGAAGATATCAAGAATAAAGTAGAAATATTTCTTATAAAAAACTATTGATATTTTTTTTCGTTTTTTTCCATGAATAATCATAAAATTACCTTTATTTCCATCATAGAAAATATTTCGATCAATCTAATGGTTTTGATATCAACCAAATTGGTCAATATTCGCGGCCAGGGTAACGCCAACAAACTACTGGTAAAAGTAGGTTCAGATATCCGAAGCGGATATCTGAAAAACTGTTTTTGAAAATATATGTAATCTATTTTTATTTATAAAACTTGAGGGTTTCAACTGCTTGAAATAAACTGATTTCAAAAACTGTGTATGCTGGCATTCAGATATTTCATGAAAATATTTTGAACAGAGACCTATAAACTGTTATATACTTTTTAAGAGAAGTAACAGCCACAAAAAATCAATTAGTCTGTAATATAAATATAAATACAAATATAAATGATTTTAACCATGGTGGGTATTTGAAAATAAAATAAGAATTGTTGTAAAATAATAACCAACTAAACTAGGAAAGTAGGTACGGCAACAACAAACAACTTTACCCCGAGAGTCGAATAGGATTCCAATCCAAGTCCAATTTTTAAATCCCGATTCCATTCAATATGGTTTTCCGAGGAAAGAAAACTGTGCGCTGTTGTTTTTGTTGTCTGACTGGAATTATTATTCTTGTTTTTGTTGCTATTGATGCATGTGTGGTGAGCAAAACACACGGCTGGCTGGCTGACTGGGAAGAGAATGGTAGAAAGAAACACCACCTAAACATGATGATGATGGTGGTACCTACTGATGATGATAATGATGGTGCTGTCGAAAGTTTCACACACACACACACATACACATGGGTGAGTAGGGTTGGTTACAGATGGGTTGGTGCAACATAAACCCCCAACATGGGTGACAGGGTTGCCAAATGTGTTTTTTTTTTAATTTCGTAAGAAATTTTAGCGTAAAACGAACGTTAACGAAACAATTTTTGAATTGATTCAAAAAATTTAAAATCCTCAAAAAGTTACGACAGTTATCGAGGTTTGATCAACTGAATGTTTGTTTACGATCAGCAATGACTTTACATCGGCATTATTTTAACGAGTATGCACGACGATGTGGCGACTTTTCGGCACACGGCGCATCACGACACGATGAGAAAAGAGAGCATAAAACATATTCTACCTCCCAACCCAAACGACGACCGTGCCAAAAACGGACAAACCAACACATCACTTCGCCGCCGACATCCATGATGTTGGGTTTCAGCAGCCGAGCTCGGTTGATGTTGCTGCCTTGCTGGTTTCATTGGGCTTAACGGTGTTGGTGTAATATCAAAATGGTGGACGTCATTTTTTCCCCATTTCTTTACAGAAGTAGAAGCAGAGCAGAATGTACTGTGTTTGCCATACTGCCTGAACCGATCTGACTGAACTGAACTGAACTGTGGCCGTATAATATAGGGCATGGATGGGCCCGTGCAGAGGTGTTTGGGTTTGTCGGAATCGAGGTGGGACGTGAAGACTGAAGACGCATCATGGCCAGCAAAGAGCAGCAGCAGTTCAGGTATGGGCGAGTTCGGTTGGCATGACTGCTGCTGCTACTGCCAGACAGCAGAAGTTTAATGTCTGCCCATTCTCTGCCTCTGCTTCTTGGTGGCCGTGATGATAGGCTAGGAATCGGGTATCGGGAATGGGGACAGTGGTTGAAACTCTAGGCATGAAGGGGTAACCAGAAGCAATAAAAATTTGTGACCAGGCCAGGGAATCGATTCTTCTTCAGTGCCATCACCTTTTCGGGTGGGGGGACCACATATTTTACTGTTCCAAACAATATATTTATCGTTGAACTACCGTCACACGAAAATAGAAAACGCAGATGTTACTGAAAAAAAAGAATGAGTCTAAAGGAAAGGAAAATATTTACCAAACAGCACGAGCTAGACTGCATTCGAAAGCTGCATCTAAAATCCTAGTAGTAATCCATATTTGATAATCCAATCCTGGGATGATTTGATCCACCATTTGCAAAAGGATATTCCTAATTTGTTTTGCTTACTTCATAGAGCACTTTTATTGCATCAAGACATAATGCATTGTATATTTCGATACACATAAAAATATTAACATTTTCACTTGAGGCAGCCTTCTTTCGCCTAAACTTGTTAGCAAACTTCATATGTACAGACCACACTATCTATTTTGATTATTAACTCACTGTCACTTTAAAATTTCATACCGATATTTGTTTTCGTTTCAATTTCGAGTTGGAAAAAGTCAAGTGTCTGTCGAAAGACAGAAGAAATCGACGCGTGGGCACTAGTTCCTGTTTCCTAATCGGATATAATGCAATCGAAATCGCTCGAACTCAGTCTCGAATTATGAAAAACACTGCTTACACGATTCATGTTTCGGTTTTCGGTGCAAAAAGCTACAAAAACAGAAAGTTACCGTGGTAAATCACGGACTGGATTCTGAGATTCGATTCGCAACACCGCCGTGGAATATCAAAAATATACCAGTGAAATCATAAAAAATAAAAAATTTCTTAGATTTCGATAGAAATGCGCTCGCTCACAACTGTAAACACCAATATACTGAAATACTGACACCAAAAATCCATCTCTGTGCGAAGTGCGAGGCGTGCGAGGCAAGCGCGCTGTCAAAACACACTCACACAACGACTGGGGAACATACTCTTTAATAAAACTACTACCAGACCAGAGCGACTCGAGCGCCTATAATAAATCCCTACATTTCGCACCTTCGACAGGGTCGGATTAAAAATCATACTTTCACGAAGGTGTACCTCTCTCAACAAGCAGCTCAAACTTGTGTGCGTGGCCGCGACATATGTCGACCGACATCTGAAAATATAATTATGATTCATACTACACAGCCAAACGAAGAATGACGGAGATACTGATTACTGTGTTGCTTGCTCAGCTCGGTTCGCTGGGTGGCTGACGACGACGACAAGTGACAATCATCTCTGGTTAGATGGTGTTGAGCAAGGAATCAGATCGGTAGGTAACAGAACAGCAGACCAGCTAGGGATAGTTTTATGATGAGGAAAACGAAGACGAGCGCGCGGCATACACCTCTACTGGCTAGCCAACATGAGAACGAACCGCATGACGGTCCGACGGAGAGATGCAAAGAGTCTATTCACCTTTGGTGTCTGGACACTCTCGGCTGCAGTGCTTCCAGATTTTTTTTTCACACGTCCCTTAAGTTTGCCACTCTGGGTCCGTATGTGCAGTGGGTCGAATATTGGTAAACACCGCCAGTCACTCTGGATGTCAAGAATACGTTCCATAGCGTCAGTTGTTCAGAGATCTCGTCATCGTTCCTTAGAATGATGATTCCAGCATTTCTGTACAATCTGGTGGAAAGCTACTTCCACAATCGCCATCTACAGTATATATAACCAGTGAGGGACCAAAGAAACAAGAGGTCTCAGCTGGTGTTCCGCAAGGGTCAACACTTGGCCCGATCCTATGGAACGTTGCGTATGACGAGCTACTGCGGATAATTCTCCCAATGGCGGTAAAACTGCTAGGATTTACGAAAGACGTCATTCTCCTCGCAACGGCTTCCTATACAGAGGATGTGCAGCTGCGTACTACCGTAGCGATACAACCATTGGAAAAATGGATGCGCACTAGGAGCATGTTCACAAAACCGATATGGTGTTGATCACCAACCTGATCTTATTGCAAACAGGTACCGTTGCAGTTTGACAGTGGTTTTCAAATGCCCAATAATATTGTACCTGGGGATGATGATCGACGACCGAATTAGCTTCATGTCCATCTCGGTTTTGTTAGGGGAAGCAATCTATTGCTACGAGAACTAGGACGCGACAGAATACTATATGCCAAGGACAAATCGATTTCTAACTAGCCTCTACTGTGGGGCAGTTTAAAAAGAGGAAGCCAGATCCCGGAGATAGGGAGTTGGATTGGGAGAAAACTCGGTGAATTGGACTCAAATACGATTCTGGATAGTTGCGGATCCCCCTAAATGGGTTAAACCCCTAAAAACAAATATAGTTACGGATGCTTCCTTAAGTATCACTGCCGGTTCGAACACGTGGTTTTGCCGCTCTGTCCTATTTATGGTGATATGGAGAAAACACCCGAATATGTGGTATTCGTATGACTAAGGTTAGACGTGTTACGTGCGGTGTGTTACTTTGCTCTGTAAAGTAGTTCCACCTCCCCGTGGAGCAGAGTGGAAACGTGTCTGCTATATTGCAGATGTATGGCCGACAGAACTACATCACTGCAGGAGGGATCGAAGACCCCTTCGTCGGAGTCCAACAGGCAGTCGAGGAACTCCTAAGCTCCCCGGAGCTTCAGGACCCTGAGACCCCTGCGGAGCTAGCGGTGGCAACGGCGGGAATGCAGGACCTTGTGGATTGTGTTAGAAAGAAGTCTAACACCCACAAGGAAGTGCGGGAGAAATTCGACAACGTGATGGCGATGTTCGTCAAGGCGAACAGAGCGGTGGTGAGCCTGCTCACTGCACCGGAGTGCCGGAAGAAGGCATGTAAAGATGTGGTGACCCCTCTGCGGGCGGATACAATTCGGCCGAAAAAGGTCAGCGTGGCAGATGGCGAAGGCGAGTTTACCGGAAACGGCAAACGGACAAGAGGGTCTCCAGGAGAGACGAGGCCAGGAGCCTTGAAAAAGCGTACCCGGGATTCTAAGGTCCGGCAGGATCCGGGCTTAAAAGGGAATGAAGGGAAAGGCCAAGTTCCCGAAGCGCCAACCGGGCAAACGGTTGAGCGCAAAAGGAAAAAGGCCACGAAGGCCAAAGTCAAAACCGAGTTCAAGCCCAAACCCAACAGGATTAGGGACAAGGGGGAGGCGTTGGTGATGAAAACACCAGAAGGAACCTACGCCGATGTCCTCCGCCAGTCGAGGACAAGGATAGCCTGGTGGGCCTAGGAGGGGATGTCAGCAAAATCCGCCGAACACGTTCCGGCAAGATGATCCCCGAACTCCGACGTGGCTCGACGGTAAAAAGCGCGGAATATAGTGCGCTTACCCAGGAGATAGTTGGCCAAACTGCGGAAATCCGAGCCCTTAGCACCACGGTTACCGTCAGGGTGAAAAACCTCAACGAGATAGCCACGGATGTTGAGGTTAAGGATGCGCTGAAAGATCTGTGCCAGATCGGAACAGATCCCAAATCCGGGACACAGGTGGCTTTCGTGAAACTTCTGGTTGCAGCAGCAAATGCAGCACTTGAGTGTGGGCGGCTAAAGGTAGGCTGGTCTATCTTCCAGATAGCCATCCCCCAGCAACCGGAAAGGTGCTTCCGTTGTGTGGAATATGGGCACAAAACATTCGCCTGCAAGGGCACAGATAGGACTGCCTTGTGTTGGCGGTGCAGTGAAGCCGGCCCTCATGCGGCTAGTTGCACCAAACACGCAAAGTGTCTTCACTGCGGTGGAGGACACAGGGCTGGCAACCCTAGGTGCCCCGCCTTTCAAAAGGCGTCGGCTGCACCTTCGCGGGTATAGAAGCGGTCCAGCTCAACCTCAACCACTGCCACTCAGCACATCAGCTGTTGTGGCAGATGGCATTTGAGGCTGGATGTAGCGTTAGATGCAGACCTGTATCGCAGGACCTCGGATGGCAGTAATTGGGTAACCGATAGAGCCAAACTGGCCGCGACATGTGTTACAGGAAGATACTCCATACAGGAGGTGGTGTCTGCTGGAGAAGAAGGCTGATAGCCAAGGTCTACAGGATCTTCGTCTGTAGCTGCTACGCCCCCCTGGTGGTGGTGGTCTCTGGTGAGGTTCGGCGTCATGATGGACAAAATCGTCGAAGGCCTCACGGGCAGGAGTCTTGTTGTCATAGGCGGGGACTTCAACGCGTGGGCCGTAGAATGGGGTAGTCGCCTTACCTTCTACTGGAAGCCCTGGCAAGGCTGAACGTAGACCTGTGGAATGCAGGCGATACAAGGACCTACGACAGGAATGGGAGCGAGTCCATCATCGACGTCACCTTCAGTAGTCCGAGCTGGACGAGCGACTGGAGGGTAAGCGATGCATTCACCGATAGCGATCACTTTGCGATTCGGTATCGAGTGGGCACAAGTACGCGGGCAGTTAGCAGAGGTACGACACTAGGAGCACGCCTCTGGAAGACAACACAATTCGACCGAAACGTCTTTGTCGAAGTGTTAAATTGGGAGCGGAACTTGGAAAACCTGATCATCTATCTGTTCGACAACTATTTCAAAGATATCTAGATCAAATTCGACCTTCATCCAATTCAATATCAAAGAAGCAATTTCAAATAGCTTGGAAGCGCCGAATACCACTATTCGGTACATCTCTAGTATTTATAATCTTTCTTGAAAGATCATCGACCGAAAAACTTTTGAAAAGATGAAGGTTGCATGGAACTCTTATAATAAACTTACGTTATCTTATAGAGATACGTCACAAACATCATTTCATATTTATTCCATCATCAAACAGCCAGTAAAGTGAATAATATAGCGCAAATAGAGGAAATCAAATGATCAAATTATAAAAGAATAGCCAAATATGGGACAGCTTTGCGGGTACATTCAATACGCATGCGAAATATACTCGCAAGCAGGGCCGTAGGAAGAATCGACTCATGGGGGGGGTTTTAATGACTAATTTTTACCAACGATTTTTTGCCCAACAACAAACGAGTAAAATAAAATTAAAACATATAATATTTGTAACTATATGATTATTCAAGTTTTATTTTTTCAAGTCTTATTATTTAAGTACTCATTAATAAATAGTTTTCGTATGAAATCGTAACTTTAGAGAAGACACGAATGCCACAGGGATGGTTAAGTATCATTAATAAAACCTTGTTCTAGATCCTTAGCCTAAAGGGTGAGCTAACATTTTTTAATGAAGCCTTTAGAAACAAAATATGAAATTTGTTTCCAACGATGGCTAAAATCTCTGGATTTGTTTAAAAGTTTGGTAAATTAAAATTATTTTATTTGAGCATAAAATATGTTTCATTTAGGGTAGCCTTCAATTTCTGTTCAAAAAAAACTTATTCTACACTCAAGTTAAACAAGCTTAATCTTCTCTAATCTCTTTTGCCAATTCCAAGATTCTAACCTTTGATGAAAATAAACCAAATTTTCAGAAAAAAAAACAGTAAGAGATAAAAAAAAATCGAATCAAATTTGCTTCATGCAAACTTGAACTAAATTTATGATTTTAGTTTGAAATTTGGGTCTAAAAACTGCAATATTAATAATAATAAACAATACACCGAGAAAATAAAGAATTTAAAGCAATTGACGAATTGACAAGCAAATTTTTAAGATCATGTTTTCTTGAATTTCTCAACAATTTTATGTTGATTGAAAAATTCATTCACAAGCTAAATCTTTTTCTGAATTGAAAATCTGAATTCTAAACCTGCATTCAAACATTGAACTTTTAATCTGTTCAGAATTTTCTATACCATTTCTGAAGTGTACAAAAAAGTCGATTTCCGAATCTTAATTCCAGATTAGAATTTTATGAGCTAAGTCTTAAAGCCCTCATCCATGAATCTATTATTTAAATACTGTAATGCTGGTTTAATCTTTATTTATTATTTCAATTATTTATTTTGAATCTGTTTTGTGAATCTGATTTAAAATGTGAATTTAAAATGATGAAACTGAATCTGAGTTTTCTAATTCTGATCGCCACTTAGAAGCTTTAAATGTTTAAATTGTTTGTTAGAATAAAGTTTAAGAACTTCGAATTTGAATAGAAAACAAAATTCTTCTTTTTTTTCATATTCGAAAAACTATTACCAAAATATTGAAAATGCATGTGATTTTCGAAAAACAGGATTCAAATTTGATATGAAATACAAAACCGAATTTGAACCAGGATTTCAAAGCAGCTTTTTATTCCTAATTTCTTATCATTATTCGAACTGAAAATCAAGAATCCTAATCTTGATACAGAATCAGAAATACGAAAATATTTCGAATTACAATTTTGGTTATAGGAATATCCAAAATGGGTTTAATTTAAAATTTTATTTTCAGACCTGAATTGCTATGAGAAGGTTGCCAGATTGCCCTGTTTTATCCGGATTGGCCCGGATATTTGATATTAAAATTTGGAAAAAGTCCGGTCTTACCCGGGCATTATTGGAAAAGTCCGTATTTTGTCCGGGTTTGTTCTCATTCTCATTCTTAAATCAAACTTAAAAAAAAAACAAATTGTGTTGTAAATGTTTTTCTTTATGCGTCTAAAATTTTTGTAGCAAGTTTCAAAGAAATAATCATGAAAGGTTTTTTTTAAGTTTTTTTTCTAGATTTTTGATTAATAAAGGAAAAAAAAAAGATTTTTGATGAGCAATTCCTAGGCTTTGCCCAAATTGCCCTGTACTGACTGGATTTTGGTCGAAAATTTTGAAATCAAATACCCGGATTTTGCCAGGTCTTATATAAAACAACCCGAATTTGCCCGACCCGGATACGTGCCGGAAAAAATCTGACAACCATATTGTATGAACAAGTGAGAAAATTTAGCAAAACTGTAGCAGAATTTTGAACTTGGGATGGGTTTTTGAGGTTTTTGCGTAAGTTTTTAGTCCAGATTGTTATCTACTTTTAAATATTTTTGCTCTATTTGCATAATTTGAAATTTTGAATGTACAGTATAATACCTCGCTTGCTTTTCTGGACCCTCATGGGGGGGGTTTAACCCCCAAAACCCCCCCCGTTCCTACGGCCATGCTCGCAAGGGTGTCCTTTAGGGCTTGGGATATAGCTCAGATGGCAAGTCAGTTGCTTTGCCGATGTCCGTGAGTTCGAGCCCAAGAGTAAACATCGATCACAGTTGTACCGGATAAGTTTTTCAATGACTTGTTCGCCAACTTCATCGTTGATCTAAAGCGGGCCATAGACTACACAAATGGCCTGTACAAATTCGATGATTTCACGACGATTGTTTGATCTATGCTCGCCCACACACTATACAAACATTTTTCATGCGAACACAAACGATTGCTGGCGAAAACAGCAACAGCAACAATAAAAACCATCTCCACCCCGGCTGGGAGGATGGTTTGTACAAAATATTTCGACCCCGAACGATTTTACTCCTACAGTTTGGGCGCTCATTCAAGCAGTGCCATACACTATGCAAATCGTGTTTACAGCGACAAAATTTCATCGAATTTCATCGCATTTGTACAAATGTTCTGTAGTCTGTGGCCCGCTTTAAGTCGCGAATGGCATGAAGATGTTAAAACGACTATAATCGAAACAAAAAAAATCGCAAGGCTTGTCCCATCATTATTTTCTCCTCTGCATCAGCAAGTTCAAAGCAAAAAAAAACAATAGACGATATTTTAAAAGATTTCTAGAGTTTGTTTTGATTAAGTTGTATAAGCCACCTGACGTGTTTCGAGAAAATCGCTGTTTAAGTTTTGTAACCTCTTTTTAATTCTACTATTTAAAATATCGCTCGGAATTGTCTATCGTTATGTGATACGAAGATAGATGAAAATTTGGCTAGTGTATACGATTCAGGCATACATTTAGTCGTTAAGTAAACATGTACTTATGACATGACTTTTGGCATTTTCTATTTGTTTCTTCATAGATATTAAGGTAAATTTTATTTTAATAGATATCTATGAAGAATGAAATAGAAAAGATAAAGTTTTGACCGAGAAATCCACAAAAGATGATGAAAATTGTTAAAGCCGTTAATCTCGATTCGTTATTTTTACATAAATGGGACAGTCTTCTCGGTGGCAGTACAGGATTCGAGTTTATTCTGTTAGCATGTCCAACATGAGATGTTGTTTCGATTAAAATTAGAATTTTGTACAATGCTAAATGTCAAATCACCTTCCAATCAATCTGAATTTTCAAGATGTTTCATATGACGTAATGAAAGCTCACGCGAGCAATGCTTTTGCATTCAGTTTGTTTAATTTACGCCAGCATCGATTGTTGGAAACTGGCACCCCTGCCTAAGCACTTTCCGACAGGCCGCTGACAATTGCAGTTCAGTGGCTGATCATCGTCGAGAGGATACGTCATTCCTTTTCTGTTTGGCGGCACGCGAGTTGGTGAAAAATTCACCGTCACGTTTGAAAATTATAATTCCGTTATTTAAACTAGAAAGTTTAATAGTTCTAAGTGAAATTACTGGAGTGTGATATTGATAGTCGTATTGAGCGATAGGAGTCGAATGCCAATATTGCGCAAAAAGGTACAAGTAGTTAACATGCAAATTCATCTTGTTCCTAACCTTACATTCTGGTTCCAGCAACCTAATATTCCGGTTCCGCACAACTCAGTAGTACAACTGATGTTTAGTTGTGGAAAGCATTCCATTGTAATTCCGTTTATTAAAAAGAAACTAGCAGGTTTAAAGTTTATCACAGAGGTAATTTCTATTCTAAAATTAAAAATTGAAATATGTCCTAAACTAAACCTAAAATTACAGCACACACATTGAACTTAACCTAAAATTAAGAAATCGTTCGGGTGTTAAAACTAGCTGTACACTGAATATGTAAGTAAAATTGTAATTGGAAAAGCCTAAACATGCAACTAAAATTTAAATACAATTGCAGCTTGAAGCTGTGTAAACTGCTCACAAGATCAGCGTATTTTTATTCCACACACCCGCAACAATTCTTCAAGATATTCAATGGCCGAATTCACGGAAACCATCCGGACCAGCACTCCAGTGCCAACAACGGAGCAGTTCAACTGCGTCGCCTGCGATAAACCGGACTCCATGTGTGACATGGTGCAGTGCGACACCTGCGATCGGTGGTGGCACCAGCTCTGTGCCGGCGTGACGAATTCGATCGAGAAAGTCCCCTGGAGTTGTCGGGACTGCATTCCGGCTGGCAGCGCGCCTTCTATAAAATCATCACGCGCGCGCCAGGCCTCCCTCAAGTTGCAGCAGCTCGATGTTCAGCGTGCCTTGGAAAGCCAGGCCAGAAAAGTAAAACTCCAGGCGAAATTGGACGATATTGCCGCAGACCAGCAGTATGTACAGGATCGGTACAATCTGCTGCGAGAAAACAACGAAGACGACGATGAAGAAGAAAGTGTTAGGAGCCAAGGCAGTCACAGAGGCAACCGCCTACGAGTGGAAAACTGGCTCAACCAAACACAAGTTCCAAATGTCAGTGCAGCAAAACCGGGCCTGACAAGTGGTCAGCCGCAGCCGCCGATGAGCAGCGCGATCACCGAGCAACAACCGAGGGAAGTCCTCACGAGGATACAGCAGCAAGGTCGAAGCACTGGCGCGTATCCGAAAAACAGCGCAGGAAGAAATCCATCCGCATTTCTCAACCAAAATGTCCAACCTTGGCCAGATAACCAGGAATGGAATTCCTGGTCCGTCATGGGTGTTCATCAGTGGGAATCCGTCCTGCTACAAAAAGGCCGTTTACAAATGGAGGGTCCCAAAACCAAATCGTTTGGTATTCAACAACATTCAACAGGAAGTGCCAACGTAGGTGCTAGGTCGAGTCAGGAGCACCTTGGTCTTGAATATCAGCCGTCGAACCAGCCAAATCCGGTCAGCCGGGCAGCAAAATCCAGACCTACTTTCCCATCACTAGTTCCGTTGGCCCCACCTCTTGCCGCACCAATTCAGCTTGCCTCCCAGGTCGATGCGGGGATTACCACCGGTACCTCAGGACAAATTCCAACTTTTACGAGATCCGGTTGTCATTCAGCCCCTCGGATCACACCAGCAACTAATCCCTCGGATCAATTCGAGCCGGAAACGCCGAGAAGAAACCCGTCGCATCCGTCGACGAATCCAGGGGCACCAACCGACTTCGGGCATCGAGTGCCAAATCAGTCCAGCCATCAACAACGTTTTGCCCAGCAACCGTGGCAGCCGATCAACAACAGACAACAGCCAGAAACAAGTACGGTACCACTTCCACCCTTCAGGAACCACATCAACGAACAAGGTAAGACTGCTCCAATGTATGCCCCAAATGAAAATGAAATGCCTGCCCCTGAATATGACCCCCTCGAGCCTTTAATGAACCAATTAGGCCTTGAGCCAAATGAACGCCCACAATACACCCCATTTATAAATACCTACCAACCATCTCAATCACAACTTGCGGCACGACAATTAATGGCCCGCGATCTCCCCATCTTCGATGGCAATCCCTCTGATTGGCCAATATTTGTGAGTACTTTCACCAACACCACCCTCGCCTGCGGTTACTCTCCCGTGGAAAATCTAAACCGTCTACAACGCTCCTTGAAAGGTGCTGCCTTAGCAGCCGTTCGCAGCAAGCTCATGCTCCCTGATGCTGTTCCGCTCATCATGAAGACTCTTCGCGCCTTCTACGGCCGTCCCGAATCGCTTATCAATTCCCTCTTGGAAAAGATCCGCGTCTTACCAGCTCCAAAGCCCGAGAACCTGGGGTCACTGGCCGACTTTGGAATGGAGGTGCAGAATCTTTGTGACCACATTGAAGCAGCGAATCAACAAGCACATATGAACAATCCCTCTCTCTTATCGGAACTTGTTGAAAAATTACCGGCGTTTGCTGCATATCAATGGGCAGTCTACAGCAGTGGTTTGGCGAGTGTCAGTCTACGAGAATTTGGTAATTTCATGTCGGATTTGGTCAAGCATGTCGGTAAGGTGACAAAGTATCGTGGGGCGTTAGTGAAGGAAGACAAGCCTAGGGCGAAGCGTGGCGCTTTACACACACATTCAGAAACACCAACTACATCGAAGGAGGTCGCTGTTCCGAAAAAGTGTTCGCTTTGTACTCAAAATCATCCTCTCAAAGATTGTCCGAAATTCAAGTCGTTGGATGTCGATGGTCGTTGGCATACGGTGCAAAGGGAAGGTATTTGTCGCAATTGTTTAAACTACCATGGTCGAAGGACGTGTCGCAGCAACAGTCGGTGTGGAATCGAAGGCTGCACAACACGTCATCATCCTCTGCTCCATTCAAATCGCTCTTTCCAAAACAAGTCATCCGCATCAACATCCAATAGTCGATCAAATCCTACTCCAACAGCTCCGGTGCAGAAAGCACCAGTATCCGGTGAATGTCTAACACATCGTAGCCCAGAAAACAAGTTTCTCTTCCGTATACTTCCGATAACAGTTCATGGTGCAGGAAAGTCAATTGATACACATGCCTTTGTTGATGAAGGGTCCTCTCTCACACTTGTTGAGCAATCTCTTGTTAAAGAATTAGGTGCGAAGGGAACTCCACGAGTTTTATGTTTGACATGGACAGGCAAAATATCTCGAACTGATAGAGAATCGGAAGTTTTAGACTTGACTATCTCCGGCCAGAACAACATGAAAGTTTGTTTGAAAGATTCACGTACTGTCAAGAACTTATCCCTGAGCAAGCAATCTCTCGATTTTTCGCATCTTTCCGAACAATTTCCGCACCTGAAAGGGCTTCCTGTCGCTTCGTATACCAATATAACTCCTCGTTTGCTCATTGGTTTGAACAATCTCAACTTAACTGTCCCATTGCGCATTAAAGAAGGCCAGCCAGGAGCGCCTACAGCAGCAAAAACAAGGCTTGGTTGGTGCTTGTATGGCGGAGTAGCGGAGAATAGCTCATTATCCATGGTCAACTACCACACCTGTTCATGTACGGCCGACAATTCTTTGCACGATCTAGTTCGGGATTATTTCAGAAGAGAGGACGTAGGTGTATCACCTGCGATACAGATAGAGTCAGATGCTGACACAAGAGCACGACGTATTCTGCAGACAACTACGTCACGATGTGGTGATCGATTTCAAACGGGTCTACTCTGGCGATTCGACGAATTTGAACTTCCGGACAGTCGCCCGATGGCATACAAACGCTGGGAATGCTTGCAACGTAGAATGAACCGTCAGCCTCAGTTGCGACTCAATCTTGAACTGCAGATAAAGAACTACATCGAAAAGGGCTATGCCCACCGTGCAACTGAAGAGGAGCTGATCGATTCCGACCCGAGACGCACTTGGTTTCTTCCGCTTGGAGCGGTCATCAATCCTAAAAAGCCGGAGAAGGTGCGCATGATATGGGACGCTTCCGCCACCGTAGACGGAATTTCTCTGAACACAATGCTATTGAAAGGCCCTGACGAACTCAATCCTCTACCTTGGGTCCTATTTCGCTTCCGGCAATTTCCCGTGGCCATTTCAGCGGATATTGCGGAAATGTTCCACCAGATTAGAATCATCGAAAAAGACAGGCAAGCTCAGCGCTTTCTCTGGAACCCGGATCCACAAGGTCAACCAGAAGTTTACACCATGAACGTAGCTACCTTCGGTTCCACCTGTTCTCCCGCATCTGCGCACTACGTTATGACTCTGAACGCCAAGCAAAACGAAAAACAATATCCCAGGGCAGTAGAGGGAATAGTTAAAAGAACCTACGTTGATGATTACGCAGATAGTTTTGAGAACGAAGAAGAAGCGTCACGAATAGCGGGTGAAGTCAAATTGATTCATGCCAAGGGTGGATTCAACATAAGAGGCTGGATGTCTAACAGTTCTAAGGTCCTCGAAAGCCTCGGAGAAGCCGAAACCTCACAGCCGAAATCGCTAAACTTGGAGAACCCAAGGGGTTATGAACGCATCTTAGGTATGCACTGGACGTCGAAAGAAGATAGCCTGGGGTTCTCGACCATTCTACCTCCAGATATCAACGAATTGCTAGCCACCGGTAACCGTCCGACAAAACGACAACTGCTACGATGCCTTATGAGCTTCTTTGATCCTCTCGGGCTCCTTGCAGCTATCATTCTCCATGGGAAGATTCTCCTCCAAGATGTCTGGAGAGCAGGAACGCAATGGGATGAGCCAATAGACAACAATGCCTTCGAAAAATGGTTACGGTGGACGAAATGTTTCCCGAAGATTGCCGAAATTTCCATTCCTCGCTGTTACTTCCAAGAAGCATCCCGGGAACTTTATCAAGATCTTGAACTCCATATTTTCGTTGACGCAAGCGAAGAAGCTTACGCCGCTGTAGCGTATTTTCGCGTCTCCACTCCTGAAGGATTTATCTGCTCTCTAGTATCCGCTAAAACCAAGGTAGCCCCTTTAAAACACTGGTCCATACCTCGTCTTGAGTTGCAAGCAGCCGTGATAGGAGTTCGATTGAGGAAATTCATCGTAGACGGACATTCACTGAACATTCGACGCACCGTTTTCTGGTCTGACTCAAGCACTGTCCTCGCATGGATTCGTTCGGACCACCGACGTTACACCCAGTTTGTTGCGTGTCGTGTAGGCGAAATACTCTCGAACAGTGAAATCTCCGAATGGCGTTGGGTCCCTTCGAAACTCAACATTGCAGATCATGCTACGAAGTGGTTCAACGAGATTGAGATCCAACAAGATTCCGCTTGGTTTAGCGGACCCGAATTCCTGAAAGAGTCCGAAGAAAACTGGCCTCAACCTAGATCGTCTACGACTACTACTGAAGAACTCAAGATACCCTGTCTCGTCCATCAACTTTCTGAAACTCAAACAACTGTCGACTTCACCAGATTTTCTAAATGGGAGAGAGTCTTAAGAACCACTGCTTATGTGAACCGTTACATTGCCCTCAAGACAAACCGTGTGAAAATTTTTCCAGAACATCTTGGTCAGCAGGAACTCCGTGATGCCGAAAATTCACTGTTCGGGAATGCCCAATGGTGTTCATATCCTGCCGAAATGAGCGTTGCGGTTCACAATCGAGGAAAATCGACAGAACAACGAAATGATCTACCGAAACAAAGCATTCTTCGCCAAATGTCACCGTACTTGGATGAAAACGGCGTTCTTCGTGTCGACAGCCGTATCGGTGCAGCAAAACGTGTGTCAACGTGCACTAAGTATCCAGTGATTCTTCCTCAATACCATCGACTAACCGACTTGATCATAGACTTCTACCATCGAAAATACATCCACTGCAACTTCGAAACCGTCGTCAATGAGTTGCGCCAGCGATTCTACATTCCCCGTATTCGACAAACAGTGAAGCGTGTCCTTCGACAATGCCAGTGGTGTAAAATCTATAAATCCAAACCCCAGGTTCCTCGGATGGCACCTTTACCGGAAGCAAGACTTGCCGCATATACTCGTCCCTTCAGTTACACTGGTCTGGACCTATTTGGACCAATATTAGTGAAGTCTGGGAGACAAGCGTTGAAAAGATGGGTCGCTCTCTTCACATGCTTGACCATCAGAGCTGTGCACGTAGAGGTCGTTTACAGTTTGAGCACCGAGTCGTGCATTATGAGCATTCGTCGTTTCATCGGAAGGCGAGGAGCTCCAATCGAGATCCATTCAGACAATGGGACAAATTTCCGGGGCGCTGACAATATCCTGCAACAACAAGTCCGACAGTTCCACGAAAACATGGCAGTCACGTTCACCAACGTGGATACGAAATGGGTATTCATTCCACCAGGCACTCCTCACATGGGCGGTTCGTGGGAGCGCCTGGTACGCTCTGTGAAAACAGCGCTAGAGGGGAGCATGATTCCGGGAAGAAAGTTGGACGACGAGGCCTTCTACACACTGCTGGTAGACGCTGAAGGAATCGTCAACAGTCGACCGTTGACCTACTTACCCATCGAGTCAGAAGAAGCAGAAGCACTAACTCCCAACCATTTCCTGTTGGGAAGCAGCAATGGTGTCAAACAACCGGAGTCGGGACCGATCAGCGAAGCCAATGGGTTGAGAAACGCGTGGAGCCAGATAAATCTACAGCTTGATCGCTTTTGGAGTCGTTGGGTGCGCGAATACCTCCCGACCATGACGCAACGGTCTAAATGGTTCGGTGAGACGAAACCGGTTCGTTTGGGAGACTTGGTTGTTGTAGTAAATGAAGCAAGGAGAAATGGCTGGGCTCGAGGGCGGGTGTTGGAACTGGTTCCTGGGTCAGATGGGCGCATTAGAAGGGCAGTCGTGCAGACAAATAAGGGACTCACTCGTCAATCTGTTGCAAAGCTAGCAGTCTTAGAGGTCGCACAAGGAGGAAACCCTGGATCTAACACTTCAGATACCAGTGTTACGGGAGGGGGGATGTTGGAAACTGGCACCCCTGCCTAAGCACTTTCCGACAGGCCGCTGACAATTGCAGTTCAGTGGCTGATCATCGTCGAGAGGATACGTCATTCCTTTTCTGTTTGGCGGCACGCGAGTTGGTGAAAAATTCACCGTCACGTTTGAAAATTATAATTCCGTTATTTAAACTAGAAAGTTTAATAGTTCTAAGTGAAATTACTGGAGTGTGATATTGATAGTCGTATTGAGCGATAGGAGTCGAATGCCAATATTGCGCAAAAAGGTACAAGTAGTTAACATGCAAATTCATCTTGTTCCTAACCTTACATTCTGGTTCCAGCAACCTAATATTCCGGTTCCGCACAACTCAGTAGTACAACTGATGTTTAGTTGTGGAAAGCATTCCATTGTAATTCCGTTTATTAAAAAGAAACTAGCAGGTTTAAAGTTTATCACAGAGGTAATTTCTATTCTAAAATTAAAAATTGAAATATGTCCTAAACTAAACCTAAAATTACAGCACACACATTGAACTTAACCTAAAATTAAGAAATCGTTCGGGTGTTAAAACTAGCTGTACACTGAATATGTAAGTAAAATTGTAATTGGAAAAGCCTAAACATGCAACTAAAATTTAAATACAATTGCAGCTTGAAGCTGTGTAAACTGCTCACAAGATCAGCGTATTTTTATTCCACACACCCGCAACATCGATAAAAAAACACTTTGATAGAAAAATCGATTTCCGAACGTGGTAAAAGAAAATAAAACATTTTTGTTGATTTGTTTTCAAAACACTTACCTGTTCGAATAAATTTCGACTAAACCGGCTACACTGTCCATTCGCGTTATCTCGCTCTGCAACAAACTGTTTTTATGTATGCGTATACACCTTTCAGTGCACTCCGGAGTCCCCTTTTAACTTTCCCGTTTCATTCATTCTATGATCATGTATGGTAGAGAAAATTAAGGAGTTTCAAATTTTCCCTTGAGTTTCAGCGCCACATAACTAGGTTACAATTAGGTTTAAGCCTTTGAGGCTCGATTCGCATCACACAATTTTTCCCGTCGTGATTCAAAACTTCCAAAGGAGAAAAATATTTTCACCAGACTGCTTCCCAGAGGAATGGGGCAGTTTTTACTTATTCCGGTTCGGTAGAGCAAGCGAGACAAAACACGACCGAAAATGTGGGGCACCGCACGGTGTGCAAATCAAGATTTGCACCTTCGGACGCGGATTTCGCACCAAAACTTATATCGACCGAGTCACAGATGGGATCATTCATACACGAGAACACAATTTGACCCGAAAATCGGTAATTTTAACAGCGTTTTCACACTTTTCACCACGCCAGATTGAAATTTGGCCTGAGCCAGACTGACCAGAAGGGACACTTCTTTCGAACGAATGGATACGCACACAATCACATGCTAGATGTCGCGCAACATAAAAATCAAAAAACATTTGTATACCCCTTGGAACAATAGAATGATTCAAAGTAATAGTTAGGTGAAAAAATAAATTCCAGAATACTTTCGAGAACAGGCCATTCTAAAAATTGATATTATAATCAAACAAAACCATAAAATAGTCTACAACTAAAACTTGAATACTGTTGTAAAAATTAAATATCCTACACACTGACAATCAACTAAGGACGAAAGAGAAAACTGTACCGATCACTTAGAATTATATGTAATTATAAATAAAAATCCTGAGGTAGCAACTGGTTTGCCACCAGGTGTAAAAAACACGGTATAACCCTACCATAAGTGAAGAAAAATTAAAAAAAAAATGCGATTTTTTCTTTAATTTATTTTTTATTACTTTTTAGTTTATCACACATAATTAACAAAATATTTAAACAATACTAAACCGATTTTTTTTATCAAACTAACGATGGTGAGCTTCCGATTCCCTCCAATTTCGCTTGACCATTTCGACTATCTGCACGTAAAAAACGGACTTGGTAAAATAGTAGCACCCACACACTACTATGAAAATCCATGCCACATAGAGCCAGTAGTCGGTTTTCTTCTCGACCTTGTTGGATAACGGTCCCTTGAAATCATCCGAAATGTAGTGCGGTACTTGAATGGTCATCTTGTGATTAGCCAATCGAGGTTCTACGCCACTGTGCTTGGTTACAAATTTGACCAACGACTCCAACGTTATTTCAGTTTCATTGAACTTTATAAGTGGCCGACCTTGGTGAAAGAACATGATTGTCGGTAGCCCAAGGATACCGAATTCGGTGTTCAGATAGTGGAAGTTAAAGGCATCGATTGCGGCCACCTTGAGGTCGGGAAAATGTCTAGCCAATGCATTGTAATGTGGTGCCATCAACGCACTGTGAATGCATGTTTTGGTATAGAACAGCATCACGACACAACTTCCGGCCTGAGAACGCTTGGTCGAATTTCCGTGAGGCGCCAGCGTGCTTATAACTTCTTTGAGCGAAGTGATAATATGTAGCGTGCCATTTCCTTTTGCTAGAATGCATTTGACCTTCAAAGGGCGCTTCCTATAGGTATTTTTTGAATCCCCATCGGCATCTTCTATTTCCTCATCGTCTATCGAACAAAAGCGTTTGTCCTTGTAGGTAATGAAATCCAAAAAGGAATTACGAGTGTAACCTTCGGAAGAAGAAATCTCCTGTTGTTGGTGTTGATGAGGTTGATCTTCGCTTGGTTTCGGACTTTCTCCGCCGAAAGGTTTATAATCCAGGAAATCTCCATTAAAGATCTGCGCGTACAGTTCCAAACCACCAAAACGGAACGCAGAGCAACCTTGAATTACTGCAATAGCAGAGAATGGGTCATATTTTTTAGTTGATTTTAATGAAATCCAATACTCACCGATCAAACAACTCACAAGGACTTTCAAGAACAGCATTTTATTGCGAGAGTGGCTGCATAAATATGGAAATAATTCTGAAAAACCTACGTGACCTTTTGAAGTAGTTTTCAAACGATTGCAAAACTTTTTTAGCAAGCCATGCAGGCTCCAAAACATCGATTTTTTCACCTTTATTTGTAAATAAACGATGTTAAATGCTTACACTGAAAAGTACAAACGCTGAAAAAATGATAAATTTTACCAAGAAATTGCTTGATGAATTAGCTCCTCAAATTTGGGTTCGGATTGAGATATATTAAAGTGCCTAAATTTGATTATGAATTAAATTCAATCATTTAACGCGTTTAACCCTTCATTTCATATAGTAACGAATTTGCATAAGATTTTATGTGATTTTTTTTTCATCCTGGATGTTGTGTTGATCGTATTGACGTATAACCACGTATAACGTTATTTCCATCTGATTGAAATTATTGAAAATATAAGAATAAAAAATAATGTTCGGAAGTATCGTTTTTTTTGTTTTTTTAAACCACTGGCACTAACAGCAGTATAGCAAACTTCATGACCAAACAAAATCGTCACCCGGGACGATGCATATAAATTATGTGCATCTTCCTGCGGGTGACGATCTTGTTTGTTTAGGAATTAAAGGTTTGTTACTGTGCCAGTGGAAAACAAAGAAAACGCTATAAGTGTACCAATTTTTACCAACCATTAAATATCTTAACCTTTCTTTTACCTTAACTTATTCTTAAACTAGTTATTGGTTGAAATTTATCAAAGGTAATTTTGCTATATTTGTATGCAAAAATATCTGCATTCTGACCCTGCGTCACCTTTTAAAACTGATTTGCAGTTCTCAAAGGAATGAAAAAACTAGTTCTTTTTAATTTCTTTATTGTTGATGGGTATTTAATCATAATCTTCCAGTTTCATTATTACATACATATATATTTTGGAGAACACATATTTTAGAACCCAGCGTTAAAATGCTACACTTGCAGATACTGTTTGTAAAAAACGAGGAATGCAAACTTTAAAACTTCTTTAGTACGACTGAATATTTTGTCTAATAGGTACGAGTAGTTGATATCAGTTTTGCAACTGTGCGTTAAAGATTTAAATTAAAAAAAAAAACATAAAAAGCTTTAAACAACATACAATACATAACAAAGTTCACGGATGGTTAAAACACACATATTCGTAATAAATAAAATCTATGCAAACAAAAAAAAAAACAAAACTTTGTTTAGCTAGCTATTTTATACAATTTCTAGAGATCCCAAGAGAACAGATGATGCTTGACTAGCATGTCGCGCACACCGTCTTTCAAGGGTTGACTTTGAGTGGCCTCTCGTTTGGCCGGCAATTCCCAGTCCGGGTTGAGGTTGAATGCAAACTGCGACAGAAGACGCAGTTCACACTTTATTTGCACCCATCCGGGGGAATAGATGAAGCTCCACGGTTGATACCATTTGTGGACAATTTCCGTGCAACTGCACAGCACTTCCATCCACAAATGAAGCACCTGTTCGTTCAAACCTAGACAAATAAGAGATCGTAGTTTGACATCCATTTGGGCGTGGGCTGCATCGTGTCCTTGATTGACTGCCTGAACGCAACGGTACAAGAGTTCTTCGGGTGTAAGAACCTTACCATCTTCATCGAGTCGATACGTTTTGCACAGAACCAATCGTGAGTAGACTGATTCAAAATCTTTTTCTACCTCCCGAGTTGCTGCCTCTTCAATGAATAGCCACGGGTGACATGGGCCACCGAGAAACGAGGGACGCTTCATGCCATGTTCTAGAACCTGAAAAGAAAAGAAAAAACAGTCATCGAGGAGCTTCACACATTTCACACGGAATCCATACCTGCTTGATAGTTGGTGCTAATGTGCCTCGCACAAGATCGGTAACCGTTTCCGAAATAGCGTCATCACCGGCACAGCTATACTGCTTGCTTCTTTCATCCAGCAGTTCGACAAACTTAGCAGGAAACCAACCACGTAATCCATTTAATTCACCAACCCAGCAGTGTTCATCTTTCTGACTTATAATCGTAATGATGTCGTTCTTACGGAAACCCAATTCATCATCGTCATGACGTTCAAAATCATGCAAAGCCTTAGCACGGCGGCTACGAGTTCTCGATACGTTAATGTAGTTCTCGTGATCTTTCGCATGGCTGTCCATACTGTAGTCAGGAATCAGCTTTATGTGAGCGCTGAGCTTTGGTTCGATGGTTAAAAAATGTCGAGCTACTTTAGAAATAGCTTCCCGCAAGTCTACCAATATTTCCGTTTGCCTTATGTTTTTGTTCTTCAGATCATCATCGACACCATCGTTGCCAAACAAAATCATTTGCAGCATTGATTTGGATTTTTTCATCTGTCGACGAGCCAAATGTTGTTTGGGTAAGTTCGAGGCGGCTTCCGGATTTCCTACAAGCCCTCCCTGATCAGCCATCAAATATGCCAAATGGCGCCTACGGTGTGTCTCAATGACCATAGGCGAAAGAGAACCGCCCACTTCCATCGAAATCGAAAACAGATGCTCTACATCGTCGATGTCTCCGGGTATGTCCGATAGTGAATTGAAAATTTGAGCTGAATTTTCAAGATTTTTCATTGAGGATTCTTTAATTTTTAGCATTCCCAGAGTTAATTGAAACAGTACAATCGAACCATCGTAAAAGAACCAGTCCCATATTCTGTAATGAGATAAAATTGTTAATACAATCTGATAATGTTTGCTTACGCGGGCCAAATAACCTTAGCAAGATCTTCATGTGAACCACACTAGCGAACAAGGTGAGAAACCAGTGCAGCGTGATTAGTGATAGTTCAATGTCATGGCTTTTCAATGTCTCGTCCACCACCGTTAGATAGTTGCCGATCAATGTTTGCATGACCTTTTGGTCCGCTTGGATACCGAGCAAAGTAGAGGAGTAGTATGATGCGGGTAACAAATCTTCAACGATGGTAGCCATCATCCAAAATGCATCTTCTTCTTCCTGGAGCAGTAAAAGTGAAGCAGCAATAACTCCCGTACCCTGACAGTAGCCAATGTCCGGGTACAGCCAAGCAATGCCTCGCAATATTCGGCGTAGCCTAGGAACACCGGTGCTGTTCATTGAGCTGAAACAAGCGTTCGTAGGCATGATTCTCAACAAATCCTTCTCGATTTGTTTGGAGGTCATCAGAGCGTCATTAGACGATGCCTTCACGATGTCCTGGTACGACGTTTCCGACTTTAGTTTCTTCTGCAGAGCTCCGGACATTCGCATCCACATCTGGGGACGCAAGGAGTGAGGAATGCCAGACCGGACCATATTCTTAAGCTTTTCGGTTCTCGGCAAAACAACATCAACATTGTCCCACGTGAGCTCGGTGGCTTCTTTATTGTGAGAAAATTCCAGATGGGCAATCCATTGCAGCCGTTGGGCCGGATCTTCCATAAAAGGAATACTGAGCAGTTTGTTGGAATTTTGTTCCGGCCCATCTTCTTCTTCCACACGGAAACCAAACTCGTCAAATCTGTAATCGGGTTGGTGATTAGGAGGCTCATCCTTTTCTGGCTGACCCAATTTGGCTAAGATGTCTTGCGGCCACATTGAAGGGGTAAGGGCCGAAAAGGGACCTCCTGCAATCGGCCGAAGGCTCTCATCCGCAATGTGTAGACTCTCCGTAAGCTCCACCAAATCGCCGTCGTCTTCTGATATCGCCGTTTCAAGCTTTTTCTAAAATTCGTAATCGATAATAAGTATTGGAAACAAACCACCCACGCATGAAAATGGAAACCCTACCATATGTTCATCTTTGCCAACATAGCCTTCGTGATCTCGGGCACCGAACAGAGATTTGGCTACATCCATTTCCCAATGAAAACCCACCAGAACTTTCCACTTTTGCTTGTACAATAGTCTATCTACACGCACAATCAATGGGGTCGATAAATAGCAGCACAGATTAAGACGTAAAAATGTTTTTGGGAAAAACTTTGAGACCACACACAAAACAGAAAGCGAAAAGAATCCAAAATTTTCTTTTTGAAATCGGACGTAACTTTTGAATCTGGCGTATAAAAACGATTATAAACACGGTATGGTTTTGTATACATATTTGTGTAATTTTTAAACCAAACGCCAGATAATTCATCACGTCACATTCTCGTTTTGACAACCGTTGTGTAAAGACGTGTTTTAGGAGATTTTTTGAGAATAATAGCAAAAGCTTACTGTTTTCTTGTGAAAATAAAGTCGCGTTCGTGCGTGTGAAAGTATCACCGCCGGGAGCTTTCACGTAACAGATTTCGTGCCACCGTCGGGGCAATCTGTTGACCGTATTAAGACAAAGTTTTAAACTCAGAAGAAGCCATTTTTTGAGACGCCAACAAACAAAATGGCGGAAAGTGTTCCGCCGTGGGGCAGCCTTCCAGGCCCTCCCAGAAACTCAAATCAAAGGTCCCTCCCAATCTGGATGGACCCGCAAAGAATTCACGGTGACGTTCAGTTTCTGTTGATGAAACCCGCAAATGCCAATACCAAGCTTCCATCCAACCCATTCATCATTGCGAAATCCATCGATGCTGCCGCTGGTAGAATTGATGGCGCAAATGCTATTGACGCAGGGAAGAATTACCTATTACGAGTCCGAAACCCCAAACAGTCGGAAAAACTCCAGCAACTCAATAAACTAATCGACGGGACACCTGTTACCGTACAAATCCACCCCACGTTAAATACCTGCCAATGTGTGGTGACCTGCCGAGAAGTGTCGGATCTATCCGATGACGATCTTGCAAAGGCGCTGGAAGACGAGGGCGTTATAAAAGCCTACCGTTTTGTGAAAAAATTCCAAGGAAAATCTTTTCCGTCGGACTCCATCGTGCTGACCATAAGAGGAACCGCTCCACCCACCCATATTCGCTTCGGTTATCTGCGAATCGCAACTAGACCGTACTACTCCCGTCCTATGCTCTGCCAGAACTGCGGCAACTTCGGCCATACCAAAGCCAAATGCACAAACGAAACAATCTGCCAGGTCTGCGGGGAAAGTCCTTCGCACACCGATTGCACCAACCAACCTCACTGCAATAACTGTGGTGGCCCCCATCCAACAACAAACCGCAGCTGTCCAATCAACAAACAGGAGCAGGAAATAATTCGTATTAGGACCGACCTTGGTATCAGCCATTCAGAAGCCACCAGACAGTTCAAGTCCCGAATGGAAGCAGCCAAAAATTCTACATTACAACTTCGCCTGAATAAAGCTCAATCAATTCCGGATGACAAAGACCGCAAGATACAACAACTCGAAAGACAAATAGCCGAGCTCGGAAAGATAAACTCCCAAGAAACCATCTTCAAACTCGAAAAGCAGGTCACCGAATTGATAGAACAGAACTCCAAGCTGGTAGCCCGTATCATGGCCATGAAGAAGGAACAAAACCCCGTAGTAGATGAGGAAGACGATGATGACACACTTACTGAAACCTGCAGCAACCCATTAATGGACACTTCATTTGAAATCAACAATCCACATACAACTCCAAAACGCGGCCGAACGAACACACCTCCTGATGACAACCCAGACCTGGATGATAACTGTCCAACAATGAAGAAAATGAATATGAACCGAAATACACCTTCTCCACCCATCGAGACCAACGATCAAACCAGGTATCCCCAACAGCCAATTCCATCTACAACACAAAACCCCGCCCCCTCTTACCACCCATCATCACGTCGGTAAGTCAATTTTCTCCACTTATATTCACTCCAACCAATACATAACAAATCCATACGAAAGTATAAATGGCTCCAAACATACCAGCAAGGAAAAATATTACCAAATTTGCCATACAATGGAATATTTGTGGAATACGATCTCACCTTCAAGAATTGCAACTTTTAGCTTTCAAATACTCCCCTACACTCAGAAATGAAAAAAATATAAATTTATTATTTTTCATGTATTTTCAAGCTTCACCGTGCCCACTCCCAGAATTATTTCTCGCCGTGTAATAACTGAAATATTTCTCATCGAGAAATATCTCGGTTATTAAAATTTATGCATTGAGAAATATCTACGACAGTGACATCTGGTGGTGGTAAATGAAATGAAATTTAAATCGATGGTTATTGTTCAGGATTATTTCAATGATTAGAGAATTTTAATGCATTTTTTCCAATATTTGAGAATTGTCAAGTTTATTTTAAACATTTTTACATCATATACAATATGAATAAGTATAAAAATTTTCTTCCCGATATTTTAAAATTGTCGACATAATCACTATTTAACCTTTCCGTTGAAAACGAATCATGCATCCGGTGATAGCGTTCCTAAAATTGAAATAATTGTGAAAATTTGAGCATCAAGTTAGTGATGATTACCATAAAACTGACCATGTAGAGAGATCCACGACATCCGCATTAGTATTAATTTATTTTGGAATAAGATTTGAACCATCAGGTTCTCCACATGTCCTCGAAAGTCATCCAAATGTGTTGTTGATGTATCTGGAAATAAGAAAATAGTTCTTAACGTTTTTTCTTTATTTTTATGGTTGGAGTTCCGTGAAAATATATTATTTTAATACGGATTTTTCGTTCCCAATGTAAAATAAATACATGAATATAATTTTACGTTTGAAAATACTCCCACCCACCTTAACATGCAGCACCCGGTTGGGACTAGCGGCACTCGATCTCAACAGGTTAATGTTCCTTCACTTCAGATCCGTTTGATCGAATTGTGCACGAGGTATCCAAGTTTCCAGCGGATTTAATTGATTGTCGGCCGTGCATCGACACTTCGCGACGATCAAAACAAAATACCATCGACCCATCAACAAAAAAAAGAAAAAGAAAACCAAAATGACAGATTGAAATGTTTCGCACACTAAATTTTATGCACAGAATGATTTCTCAAGCAGAAATATTTCCAAAGTATTAAAAAATAATAATCCGATACCTATTTTTTAAAGACTGAAAAAAATATTCGCCTGGTAATTACAGAATACATAAAAATAAATGATTTTTATATTTTATTCATTTCTGAGTGTATATTATTTGCTCTGCAAGAAACCATGGCATCACAAACTGCTTTCCGTAACAGCCCTCTTAAAGGTTATGAGCTCCACCTCAAAGACGATATAACAAGCCCCTCCCGCCGGGGCGTTGGTTTGGCTATTAAAAAAGGGACACCTTTTTCTCCCATAACTATCCGATCGACGCTAAATGTCATTTGTGTTCGTTTACACGCCCCTCTTGACATCACCGTAGCCCAGCGTTACCACATATACAGATTTTTCAGTGAACATACAGATTTTTTTGAAATTTTCAAACCAAGAATCTGTATATACAGATTACAGATAATTGGAAATTTATACAGATTTTATACAGATTTTCAGCAAATGAAAAAATTTCTATGATATTTTGATTATGCTTTGAGTTAATCGAGAATAATCTCCTTTGATGATCCAACGTTCAAGTCATCAGTTGTCATGCTCACAAATGAGAAAAATCTTCCAGATTATAGTTCGGAACTGCATCAATGCAAGGGTTTGAAAAGAGTTTTCAAACCTGTGTTAGAAAATCATACACCAAGATCAGACATTGCATTACACGAAATGTAACTTTTAATGGTACCTTGTTAAATATTTTTGGCTAACTTCAGCTGCAGTGAATATTTTACAACTAAATACAGAAACTGATCAGAGACAATTGACACAATTTCCAAATCCCATCTGATTGTTAAACTCAGGTTGGACAAAGATCGTTGCATTTTACAAAACATATCCAGTTTAAAGTTGGTGTGACCTTATTTTTTACATGTAGCGGTAGCGGATATGTATTTTGTTCGTTGTACTGGAAATATAATTTCGTGCAATGTTCCGAAGTCGCAATTCGTTGTACAAACAAACCAAAAAGCGGATTGCATGTAGCAAAATCACAGGATTAAAACTGATTTGAAAGATCGAACGAATGTCGCAGTTCGCAATAATGAAGAGGGCAACTAGATTAGTGCGCCACGCATTATAAAAAAGGTCGCCGCAGTGCAATGTTAGTATCCGAAATCAAAATTTTGAATACAGATTTTAATACAGATTTTTGAGATTTTATACAGATTTAAAAGATTTTTTGCCTCGAAAATACAGATTTAAATGTGGCAACGCTGCCGTAGCCTCATTATATGTTCCCCCCTCACTGGTTTTTAAGAGCAAACGCACCAATAAGTGAGTATACGCGGCCCGGTTTTGCTCATTTCAGCGGACCGGTTTTGGGATACTCACTCTTTCGCGCACCGGGCGGTAGCATAATTATTTTTAAATTTGGCATTGCACTGAGAAAACTTTTGAAGAAAATCTTAATCTTAAATTAATACGGACCGAGTAAATTTTCGGAGTCGTCCACCAACAGCTCTTCTTAGTTTACATGATCATTTTTGGTCATAAAATACGATGCTTCGAGTTTGTTTATCTGAAATTGAATGAGAAAGGAAAAAATGTTATCAAAATTCTAGGTAGAAAAAAGTCCGAAACAATACCTATAAAATACAAAATAAATATAACTCACTATCAGAACCAGCAATTGCACTTTCTCGTTCAATTCCTGGATAAACCCGAAAAAATGTAACGAAATTGCGAATTCAACTGGTTATTCAGAAAAAAAAATCATCCACAATTTTAATCTCATACACATTTTTTCTTAAAATGAATATCAACAAACATCCACACGCTGCGACGTCGTTTGTTTTATTCTGCTAAAATCTTCAACTTCTTTTTCTATCCAACAATAGTTGCTGCTCCGAAAAACTGGGTCCCATTAGTTGCAAACTTATTAAGAGACCCCGTTTCGAAAGCCGAATTGGTGGGGACAGTTATGGAATGCCACCCATACGGTTGGATACAAAAATCCTGCACAGCGCACTGGTCTCGATTATTATTACTCCGATAAAAATCCTCGAAACTTCATTCAAGGTTGTGGGAGTCAGTAAAATGTTTACTACACGGAATGCACAATCAAAATTTTCAGAAAGCAATCGTCGGACTTGAAGGGTTTTTCGGAAATATTTCATGGAATTAGTTTTTGCGCAATAAAAAAAGTTTCAGCTTTCCTTTCGTTTGTTTAATTCTGCTTAAAACGGTAGAATTTTTTCAGTGCATGTTTGATCTCGCCCCTTTCTAGTGAGCAAATTTGGTGATTTTGTCGGTCCCGACGGCAACGGCCCTATTTTGCTCACCTTCATACTAACCCCCGGTGCGGTATGGAAGTGATTAAACTCGTGAGCATTTTCACTTTGCTCGCGATTGCTGCGGATGCCCTAACTAGAGAACCTCCATATAAGAGAAGCGACGTCTGAAACACAAAATTCCAATCGATACAAAAGAACTGTCAAAATCGATTCCAATCGATCCGAGCATTTGTTGCAGATCTTTTACCTTTCTTATTGAAAACTCAACCAAGGAAGGTATTGTGATTGTTGTTATAGTTCAAACAGATAATTATAAAGCTGGTCATATGAATTTATGATTAGGTGCAATGTTTTTCAATGCTTTGGTGAATCGTGTTCCTAGTTAGAAAACTATCTGATTGTTAACGAAATTCAAGTCATTCATACCGTTTATCGCGAACCTTTGGGCATCGAGTTCAATGTTGTTTTGTTGGATTGAAGGAGCGTTCACTTTAGAGCTTGAACATTGAGCCAGAAAACAGTGCTGAGGAGTTTTTTGTTCAAGATTTTGGCGATGTTGCCACATACTTTATTTAAAAAGGGATCAGATGTCGCTTCTCTTATATGAAGGTTCACTACCCGAATAGAATTGTACGATGAAAAAACCATGAATTCCATATTCACAAACCATAAATTTTATGGTTTACACCATGCTTATTATCGTCCACGATACCGTGAATGCACATTGGAATTCATAGTTTCCCACCATACATTTCACTGTTTTGGCGAAAATAACCATGAAAAAGGGGTATTGTTATGCAGCGTGACCATGAAAAAAATGGCGATTTCCCATACATTCGGAAGCTCAAAAATATGAAGTTCATGGTGATAACAGCTTCCACTTTTTCATAGTGAAACCATGAAAATCCGACAATTTACATTGTTTGCCCGCTGAAATAAATATTGTTGCTCTTGGGGGGGTTTTTGTTTTTGTTTTTTTGATCATCCCGAATAGCAAAGACCATGGTTTTAAGATAACCGAACAATGTTTTTCAATTTAACTGTAAACTTCACCGTAGTATCTAAATATCTATAAACCGCATTTTATTTCGAAATCACCATAAATTTTAAAGTCACCGTAAAGTTTATAGTTTATTCAAAATATTTCATAGTTGACGAAAATGACAGAAACACGGTTTAACAATAATTTTATTGTGATTATTATTGTTACAGTGTACTTCATGGTAAAATGTAAGTCCAAACCAAAACGAACAATGGTAAATTTTTGGTTATTTTACACACTTTTAATTGATCGTGCAGAGATTCTTCAGTGCGCGCCATTTTGGCAAAAAATTGTTTTCGCGGTCAATTTTTTGTGGTGCGCATCGAAATATTTTGGATGCGGTAAGTTGCTTTTTAATTATTTATTTACGGTTTTGAGAACTGTTAATTTATTTTTCTAGATGCTACTGTTCCACAGCTCCGGAAGGCAGGCTCTTATTAACAAAGCGTCCGGTTGTTTTCCCCCCATCGGCGAAGACGGTACGGGAAAATCATTGGCAGCCGTCGGAAATGTGCTGAGTCCTTCAAAATGGGCCGATGTGAAATCGGGGAAAATGCCATCGGGAAGACCTTGTCGGAACCAGAGAGTCAGGTTCCAGAATAGCTCAGCTAGTGGCCAACGGGAAGAAACCAGTCTCCTATCGGAAGTTCCACACTAGAAACGGTCGGCGGTGATACAGTAAAGTGCATGGTGCTGGTTATCAAAATGTGAAAAATGAGTGATCAAATATGATGAATGAATGAATAAAATTTTATTGCAAACCTTGAAAATGTGAATTTTTCAATGTAGAAACCATGAAATTGTACGGTAAAAATTATGCTTTTGTACCATCAATTAACCTTGATTTCCATCTTCGCTAAAACGATCGGAATGAACATATTTTCATGGTTTTATTGTGAAAAACTGGAAGCTGTTTTAACCATGAACTTTATATTTTTGGGCTTTCCAATGTATGGAAAATCGCCATTTTTTTCATGGTCACGCTGCATAACAATACCCCTTTTTCATGGTTATTTTCGTCAAAACGATGAAATGTATGGTCGAAAAATATGAATTCCAATGTGCATTCACGGTATCGAGGACGTTAATATTTATGGTCTGTGAATATGGAATTCATGGTTTTTTCACGGTGCATTTCTATTCGGGATGTCATCATTTTTATGTTTTTTTATTAAAAAAACGAATGAATTTATTTTATCGACGATTTATTCAAATAATTTTAAAATTTACTCACACATTTTATTTAATCATAATTCATTTGCTGGGCTGCTCTGCAGCTCGCACTTCCACATCCCATTGCTGCTTGCGGCACCTCTTGGCTACCGCATCCTCAGCCACTCGCTGTGTGTCGGTTTTATTTTGCTGGAATTGATAAAAAAAAATTAAGATTTTTGCTGTTTGGATAGCTCCGATATTTAACTTACCGGTTGTGTCCATTTTCCGAACAAATTAAAATTAGCAAAAAAATACCTCGACAAAACTGACTGAAGAGGAAAAAAACACGTGCCGCGACTGTCAAAATTTCAACCGTACACGAAAAACTTGGAGTGTGTAAAGTCTCAAATCACGCTCGGATGTTCTTTTTACCATGAAGTACATGGTCACATCAAAATTCACCGGAAAATTACTGTAATACCATGGTTGCGTGCTATTCGGGTACTTTTAACGATCTTGTCGACGAAATGGAAAACCTAGTTGCACAATTACCAACACCTATGATCATCTTAGGAGACCTGAACGCCCATTCCACTAACTGGGGAAGTTATCACACCGACAAAAAAGGGGAATACTTAGAAAACTTCGCCCTATCGCACAGTCTCACTATTCTGAACGATGGCAGTCACACACGCGTAGATCCCTCTACAGGGAACACGTCAGCTTTGGACCTGAGCCTGGTCTCCTGGGCCCTTGGACCGAATTTTGGCTGGTATACACTAGATGACACCCATGGTAGCGACCACCTACCCATCAAAATAACGATTCAACAATCTACCCCACAATCAAACACAAGACCAAGATGGAAATATCCCAAGTAACCATAAGCATTAAGCTAAAACCCTGAATCAGCATTAAATCAACATTTCTAATGCAAGTTAGCATGAAATCACCATTTCTAATGCAAGTTGGCATTAAATCAACATTCATAATGCTTTTTTGTTTTATATAAGCATTATTAATGCATAGAAGCAATAAAGAAAATTAACACTAATGATAGCACTATATGCACATATAGAGTAGCTCTAAAGTTAATAAGCATTAGGAGTGGTGTGACCCGAACAGTACTTGAAGTACGCATTTTTTCACCCACCTTATCAGCATCAAGAGTGGTCGAAATGGTAAAGGCGCAAGGAGAGATAAAGGCTGCTGCGGGATCCTCGGTTCGAGACTCAGAAGAATTCATTAAGCAGGCATAATTCTCCTTCGTTCAGCAGATTGATTGATGTTGCAGATAATAATTATTCATTTATTTTTTGTTCATTTTAATTATTCAAAAAATAATAATTAAATAAACAAAAGGTGTTCTAAGTATGCATTGTTAATGCTTATATCCGGCTTGCGAAAAATGACGTTTTGATGGCGCTCTAATTCAGCATTTGTAATGCTTTTTAAAGGCTATGTTGTGATAGCATTTAATCAGCCCGCTATTTCGCCTTTTTAGCATTAAATCTGCATTATATACGCATATAGTGCAAAACAAGCATTAATACAGAGTTATATATGGGAATATAGTGTTGATTAAGGGCTATGTTTTAGTGCTTATGGTTACTTGGGATGAACAAGCAGACTGGCCTAACTACCAATCATTAACTGAAAATCACTTCAGTCAAGACATCCCCATCACAGTTGAATCCTTCACCAAAATAATCTTTGACTCAGCTTCAATATGTATACCGCGAACGACTGGCGAACCAGGAAAGATTGCGGTTCCTTGGTGGTCCCCAGAAGTCCGGGATGCCATCAAATTACGACGGAAAAAGCTCCGTTCCCTCCGACGTCTAACAAATGATGATCCCCGTAAATCCAACGCGCTAGCTGAATTCAAACAAGCTCGATCTGAAGCAAGAGCAATTATTAAAAATGCTAAATTGGAAAGTTGGCTTAAATTCTTAGAGGAAATCGAACCAAACACACCGGCAGTTAAACTATGGGACAAAATTAAAAGACTCAATGGACAAAATCGACACAGTAAATTCAATATTCTTTTGAACAGCTCCTACACAAACGACCCTCTCAGCTTAGCCGAAGCATTTGGGGACCAACTCCAGTCAATCTCTGCATCTCCCAACTCATCAATTCAACCTAATACCACTAACTTCGATACCAACATCTGCCTCGATTTTAACACCGCCTTCTCCTTTACTGAGCTCGAGTCAGCTTTACGGAGAACGAAAGGAAATTCAGCTGGCCCGGACGGTATTGGGTATCCGCTTTTAAAAAACCTTCCACCTATAGGGAAGCTCCGAATGCTCGAACTTTACAACAACATCTGGCAATCAGGCTCATGCCCCGAAAAATGGAAAGAAGGACTGGTAATCCCTATCCCCAAACCCAACCAAAATCTTCACTTGTTAAGTAGTTACCGACCGATCACACTACTAGATTGCATAGGCAAGGTTTTAGAAAAAATGGTAAATTTCAGATTACGTACAGTTCTAGAAACAAGAAATTTACTGGACACTCGTCAATTCGCCTTCAGGCCTGGCTTATCTACGGATGATCACCTGGGGACTCTGGAATGTATATTAAACGATGCACTAGACAAAAATATGCACACTGAATGCTTACTGTTGGACTTATCAAAAGCCTTTGATAAAGTTAATCGTGGATGCATCCTTACAACTTTAAAACGGTGGGGTATTGTCGGAAATATGGGAAAATACATTAAGAGTTTTTTAGAAAACCGAAAATTTAAAGTACTCATTGACGGCCAGTTTTCAACAACGAAAATGATTCACGAAGGGATTCCTCAAGGATCCGTCATCGCTCCGACTCTCTTCCTAGTTGCGATGCAGAACATTTTTAATATCATCCCAGAAAACACTCAAACACTCATCTTTGCGGACGACATCATTCTCATAGCCAAGTCCTCCTTCGCAAAACTTACGCGAAAAAAACTTCAAAATGCTGTAGAAGCTTTATCAAAATGGGCACCGGAAGTAGGATTTTCCTTTTCTGCCGAAAAATCTAAACTACTACACTTTGGGCCAAACCGCAAGAGATTGAGCCGTCTACCCCCTCTATTACTGGACGGAAACAACATTGGACTGGTTCACTCAGCAAGAATCCTTGGAGTTATTGTAGACGACAAACTTAACTTTATTGGACACGCAAATCGGGTTCGAAAGAACTGTACGAACAAGCTCAACATACTAAAAATCCTGAGCCAAAACTGTGGTTCCGCATCTCGCCCCATTCTTCAAAGGTTTCTACGCGCTTGGTTGCTGCCATCAATTTTGTATGGAGTAGGATTATTCAGCCGAGGCGGAGACAAGGTGACCAAAATTCTTGAACCTGCTTACAACCAAGGAGTTCGTACCATAAGCGCAGCCTTCCAATCTAGCCCTATCATCTCTCTGATGGCAGAAAGTGGATTACAACCTTTCGAAAATGTCATAACCCAAGCTCTTACGGCAAAAACAATCCGATGGTTGTCATACAACCGACCCAGCAACGCACCTATGGTGGTCAGGACTAGAGACTCTCTGCAACAACTTTTTTCTATTGCTCTACCAAATATATGTGTCCGTTCTGACCCTCGTCTACGCCCCTGGAACTGCAAAAAACCCAAGATCGATTTAAGCCTACTCAAAATCATTAGAGCCGGACAACCATCTCAGAATGTGCTTCCCAAGTTTCTTGAACACCAAACTCGGTTGTACGCTTCCTATAACAAAGTGTTCACCGACGGATCAAAAAGCCTGAAGGGACAGGTTGGTTACGGAATCTACAATGAAAACAAACGTGAGGGACTCCCGCTACCGTCTGCTTGCTCGGTATACAGTGCCGAAGCCTTCGCACTTAAAATCGCACTAGAGAACTACTGCACCATCAATCAACCTACCGTCATTTTCTCCGATTCGGCTAGTGTCCTCACGGCCGCTGCCGCAAACAACGACACCCATCCATGGGTTGCTGAAATATCAAAACAGGCTGTTTCCAAAAACGTAATTCTTTGTTGGGTCCCCGGGCACTGCGGAATCTCTGGCAACGAAGCTGCCGACCGTTTAGCTTTCGAAGGAAGTCAGAGTTCTCCTCCAATTTCCCCAATTCCTCACACTGATGCTATAAGAACCATAAAAAATCAAATATGGGCAAGTTGGGAAAATACCTGGAATCAAAGTCACACGGTCAAACTTCGAGAAATCAAGAACACACCATGCTCCTGGATCGACCAAAAGATGTTCGAGGATAGACGAGCCCTTACGCGCTTACGAATCGGACACACACGGCTCACACACGGTTTTCTCATGGCTAGAGAACCTGCTCCAGTATGTCATGCCTGCAACACAATCGTTACCGTAAAACACATCCTCGTGGACTGCCTTTGCTACCAGCAGCAAAGGAAAAACTTCGGTCTAAGTACCAGCCTCCGCACGATCCTCTCAAATTGCCCGAAGGAAGAAAGAAAAGTCTTGCTTTTCATGAAAAAAACCAAACTCCTACAAGAACTGTAGGAAACAGTGCCTAAAAGTGAACAACAACAAAAAGACTATCAGTGAACGAAAATAAAGATTTGAAATACGAAACAAACCATCAAAGTGGAAAATAAAATCAAAACAAAAACAGTGATATTAAAGCAAACTTAAGTTTAAAAACAAAACAGTGAAGTAAACAGTGAAGCAAAACGGATATCGGGATGAATGATTCCACATAAATAATTAAAATCCCGGGAAAAAGGAAAAAAAAAAAAATCATCACGTCACGCATGCTTCTGCGCTAAATATATCTTTTTCTTTAAATTTTGAACTATATTAAAACTATTCGATATTTTGGAAATAATTGAAATTTGGACAGAATTTACACTGATTTTACAGAACGATGCAGTCTAAGAATTATACTGCGGGTTCATATCGAACGGAAATCGCTTGTACCGTTAGGAATAAAGACATTTGAACAGGAAAAGAGATAGCAATATGTTTGAAGGAAAATGTGCACTACATCGTCTAGTCATAGTAAGCTTGGGAAATAAAGATCAGATTTAAGACTTTTGTTAACGCGAATGGAAGTGTTTTCATTTCGGGTTTGAATCGAAGGAAATTAAAATAAAATGGCATAAAATCGATACATGCCTTAATTTGAGAAACAATTAAATTAAACGAAATTGTGTTTTAAAATGAAACAAATCAACAACCAATTTTTGATTATTGTAAATATTTGATTGATTTCATGCATTTTATTCAATTCATTACGTTAATTGCTATTTTTCCCTTTTGAAGTTTTATAACAAAATTTAATTCTAATTGAAAGTTCACGCTAACTTTTGGCTACCCCTTAACGAATACTTTTGACCCGTTATTCAATAAGACTGGGAGAACTCCTTTTAAAGGATACAGCAGCAGTACCCTTTAAGGGGTACTCAGCTTGATAACGCTTGCAGCGGATGAAAATTACCCCTTATTTCGAACGCTTGTAGCGGAAATTACCCCTTATTTCAAAAGCTTCCGTATGGTGGAAATTAAAGGTTCTGCTTGTAGAAAATTTGTTTCCTGGAAAATAAATCAAAACAATATGTTGTGTTTCATCTTGTTTATTGAAATGCCTACCCAAGCAACCAAAAGTCTCGTTAAAAGGGTCGAACACAGCTTAATCAGCATAATCAATGTGCTGAAGTTCGTTTTATTCAGCCCAAAATTTAAGTTCTTATTGAAACTTTGAAGTTCCATTACAGATTTGAACGGCCCTCTGTTCAGCCCACAAGTAAACTTTTAATCAGCGAAAACAAAAAAAAATAATTCTCCTCTCCTCTCTTACTTTGGTCACCACCAGCCCATGTGGTTCTGCCGGTTTCTCGGCATCCATCTTTATTCCTCCCATCACCTCCCCTCAATTGATCTTACTTAATTATGGCTTTGTTTTTAACTTTGTTCGACACATGCCAGTAGGCACGCCAGTTCTGCTACACAATTATTTGATTCGCTTACTCAAGCAATCAAACAACCTAATGGAAAAAATTAGTCCTTGTACCAGATTTGAACCCGATCCTCCGAGATGATAGCCAAACACGCTGCCACGACGCTACGCCTAGATGTTGCCTTACCGCCAGCTAAAATTCAAAGTGGTTATAAGCTTCCTAGAATACCCGCAAGGGCAGCCAGCAGCAAAGACGCATGTTGATTATAACTAAGGAACATTACGAAACGGCGTATTAATCAATCATCCGTTAAAATAATATCGGTTTAAAAAAAAGGAATTCCATGTTTATAACTGTTAAGCTAAAAATTATACAAATTCTTGAGTTTATCTTGATATTTAATGAATGAATTGTTTCAACTGACTTTCAATGCGTGATAAATTCGTGGTGAGTAAATACAGTTGGACGAAATTTTATAAAGTCAAAATATTTACTTTTTTCAAAAACAATCATTTGCGAGTTAGCTTTAAGTTGTTCTGAGTTGAAATTTCAATATAAATTATAATTTTAAACAATTTCCAAGCTCCAAATCATGATTTATTTATTATATGCCCTTTTGTGATGTTCTTTCTCATTTCATATTCATGAAATGGCGGACATGTCTCAAAAAGGCAATTTGAGGAACTTTTTGGAACTTCGAGTCCATAGAAGGCTATTTGAGACCCATTTTGGAACTTTTATTCTGAAAAAAGGCGATAGACATGTCACAAAAAATGCTGTTTGAGGAACTTTTTGGAACTTGAAGTTCACAGAAGGCTATTTGAGGATCTTCTTGAAACGGGAAGCTCACAGAAGGCTATTTGAGACCTAATTTGTAACTTTTATACTGTGTGAATGCGTTTGACATGTCACAAAAAAGTCTATTTGAGGAACTTCTTGGAACTTGAAGTTCACAGAAGGCTATTTGAAGATCTTCTTGGAACTTGAAGTTCACAGAAGGCTATTTGAGACCTAATTTGTAACTTTTATACTGTGTGGGTGCGATTGACATGTCCCATAAAAGGCTATTTGAGGAACTTCTTGGAACTTCAAGTCCATAGAAGTCTTTTTGAGGAACCATTTGCAACTTTTATGCTCACTTTCGAAAAAATTCGGTACCAAATCCCTTTGGAACCTTTGTTCAGCGAAATTCGAACTTTAGAGGCACGAGTTTAAGTAGATATGAGACTTTTGGTTGCTTGGGTATATAAGAAAACTTTTAGATTTGGATTAATTTTAGTTATTTTTCGATATTTTCTTGCCTATAGTCGTAATACTCGGTTTCCCGCTTCCCGAATAGAAATGCACCGTGAAAAAACCATGAATTCCATATTCACAGACCATAAATATTAACGTCCTCGATACCGTGAATGCACATTGGAATTCATATTTTTCGACCATACATTTCATCGTTTTGACGAAAATAACCATGAAAAAGGGGTATTGTTATGCAGCGTGACCATGAAAAAAATGGCGATTTTCCATACATTGGAAAGCCCAAAAATATAAAGTTCATGGTTAAAACAGCTTCCAGTTTTTCACAATAAAACCATGAAAATATGTTCATTCCGATCGTTTTAGCGAAGATGGAAATCAAGGTTAATTGATGGTACAAAAGCATAATTTTTACCGTACAATTTCATGGTTTCTACATTGAAAAATTCACATTTTCAAGGTTTGCAATAAAATTTTATTCATTCATTCATCATATTTGATCACTCATTTTTCACATTTTGATAACCAGCACCATGCACTTTACTGTATCACCGCCGACCGTTTCTAGTGTGGAACTTCCGATAGGAGACTGGTTTCTTCCCGTTGGCCACTAGCTGAGCTATTCTGGAACCTGACTCTCTGGTTCCGACAAGGTCTTCCCGATGGCATTTTCCCCGATTTCACATCGGCCCATTTTGAAGGACTCAGCACATTTCCGACGGCTGCCAATGATTTTCCCGTACCGTCTTCGCCGATGGGGGGAAAACAACCGGACGCTTTGTTAATAAGAGCCTGCCTTCCGGAGCTGTGGAACAGTAGCATCTAGAAAAATAAATTAACAGTTCTCAAAACCGTAAATAAATAATTAAAAAGCAACTTACCGCATCCAAAATATTTCGATGCGCACCACAAAAAATTGACCGCGAAAACGATTTTTTGCCAAAATGGCGCGCACTGAAGAATCTCTGCACGATCAATTAAAAGTGTGTAAAATAACCAAAAATTTACCATTTTTGGACTTACATTTTACCATGAAGTACACTGTAACAATAATAATCACAATAAAATTATTGTTAAACCGTGTTTCTGTCATTTTCGTCAACTATGAAATATTTTGAATAAACTATAAACTTTACGGTGACTTTAAAATTTATGGTGATTTCGAAATAAAATGCGGTTTATAGATATTTAGATACTACGGTGAAGTTTACAGTTAAATTGAAAAACATTGTTCGGTTATCTTAAAACCATGGTCTTTGCTATTCGGGTTGACATCTATAATCCTCTTAAGACGAATCCTGAAACAAAATATTAGATTTTAATTTTTTTTTTTAATTTCTTTTCACTACCATCAACCTTACCTCCAATTTTAGTCCGCCGCGGTGCGTTTTTTCTTTTTGTGTTCGTCTGGCACATCCGGAATTATGCTGGGCTTCAGTAATAAAATGAATAAATATAAATTCTGTGAGAAAACAATTTAATTTTTTTTACAATTACAACTTACCACAACCTCTCTTTTCATGCCGAATTCAACGCATTTAATGTAACGCATCTAAAACTACCCTTTTTGAAGGGAATCGAGCTTTTCTAAATAAGGGGTAATATTCATCCGATAAAATGACCCGTTATTTGACAGATCATACGGGTCATTTTTACGCCTTTAAGGGGTAGCCAAAAGTTAGCGTGTTGAATAATCCCTTGAATTGATAATATTTTCCGAAGATTGGATTTACCATCACGCCGAATTCCTATAGGGTTGTTTAATTTAAAGCGATAATGTGTTTTTTTCCGAAACGTGTATCTTCAAATTGTCATGTGCGCGTAACGCACGTAACGCCTTGTTTGCTTGTAAACATTTGAGAGAATATCGGCTTGCAAAGCATTTTGCCTCCGTTGCGCGGCTTTCCGAAGTTTATCGGCCAAAAAACCGGAGTTCTAGAATCTGATTGACTATTCTCAGGAAACAATGTTTTATCACGTTAGTAAAAGTAAATTAAGACCGTAAACATATTAAATTCTCTATTTTCTTATGTAGATTTCATTAGAACATGAAATTTTGCTGCACCCGCGGTACTTCGGACCTCAGCTGATGGAAACGGTTAAACAGAAGCTGTACACGGAAGTGGAAGGCACCTGTACCGGCAAGTATGGTTTCGTGATAGCGGTCACAACGATAGATGACATCGGTTCCGGTGTTATACTTCCGGGCCAAGGATTCGTGGTGTATCCGGTCAAATACAAGGCCATCGTGTTTCGACCGTTCAAGGGCGAAGTGCTGGATGCCGTCGTAACGCAGGTCAACAAAGTAGGCATGTTTGCCGAAATCGGGCCGCTGTCCTGCTTCATCTCGCACCACTCCATTCCGGCCGATGTTCAGTTCTGTCCCACAGCCAACCCTCCGTGCTACCGCTCCAAGGACGAAGAAATAGTCATCGCGCTGGAGGATAAGATTCGGCTCAAAATAGTTGGAACGAGGGTGGATGCAACGGGCATTGTAAGGTTCCTTGGGTCAAGTTATGCTACAAAATATTGACATTTCTAATTTTTTTTTCCAGTTCGCTATCGGAACTCTTATGGATGATTTCCTGGGTCTAGCCGGTAGCTAGATTGTATTTTTGAGCGAAAAAAAAAACTATTTTTAACATAATTTTTTTAAATCATGATTATGAGACCATTGCTTTAGGCGGAAATACATAACGCTTGAAGCAAAATTAGTTCTTATTTATATGACTTATGTAAAGAATATTCATGATTTCAATTGCTATTTCACACGTTATTTTTTACGGCGCGTTCGAAAATTGATTTTTTTTTTGGTGATGCATCAGTCGATCAAATTGTTTGGTAGATGTCTAACACTTTCCAATGCTTTTGCATACGTTTGTTTCTATTTACGAACGCCAGCATCGATAAAAAAATCACTTCAATAGAAAAAATCAATCTACGAACAAGCCGTTATTGTTAAAAGCTAATAGCAAAAATCAAATTTTGTTGAGACTGTATAAAAAAGTCAAGAAACTAACAAAACCGAAGTGCTGGTTAAAAAAACCTTTTTTCAAATATTCAGTACACACTTTGACCAATTTTGTTAGGGCTATATAAATATCAGATTGTGAGTTTCGATTAAAATAACCGTATGAATGGGATGTTTCTTCTCTGATTAACTCTTTGCTTGAAACAAACTTGAACTTCAGTCAATCAAAACCGAAGTTAAGTGGCAGCTTAGAAGCTAAGTTCTATACAGATATTATAAAGGTCGTGCAGCGGTCATAAGAACTAGGTTGCTTTTATATTGGCTATATCTTGTAACGAACGTTTTTGTCCCGATACCATCAACAACTTAAAGCGCCACTCCCGGAACCCGAGAGGCTGTTGACGCGTGTTTTGCGTCCCGGCTAAAGACTCAAATCAGGGCGGGCTAATAGTTCCAACGTCGTATCTCATTCAACGTCCCCAACCAACTACCGGAATGCGACCCTAATCTCTAAAATAGGTATAAAGTGGAATGCACAACCCACAACTCTGCGACACAATAAAAAATCTCAACCCACGCAACCCAAATCAACAGCAAACGTCAACGCTTCCAATCATAACCCAATCATTTAAGGCGGAACATAAGTTGTGTAATTTTACAGCTGTATTCATAGTTTTTGTTCCTAACACCCTAAGTGACGTCACCCAAAATTATTCTCTTAATGTACAATACAATAGGCTTACATCTAGGCTAACCTGCGCAGCTTCGTTTCCGTTTCCAATCGGCCGAACGTACTTACGACTCATGCATGCTCAATACCAACGGTTGTATGTTGAGGTTCGTGTCTTGGCTCAGGTGCAACGGTAAGTACCATTTGCAGGGTTGCACCGAGCACCACGTGGCTTTACCAACTCACTCCTACAGACTCGGATAGTGGTCCGTTTGGTTTCGACGGTCTCTGTGGAACCACCGGGAGAGCGGCGGAATTCTGTCCACCGTTTGACGGGCTCTCCAGGTACTGGCAGCAATACCTCGGTTGAAACGTGTTCCACAAAAGGAAAACCTCGCTTGTGATGCCTGATATGACAGCGGAAGCACCACACGAAACCGGCTTTCTGTCCCCAGCAAACTCCCACGTTGAACTGTGGGATTCCTGTGTTCAACGTTGCAAAACAAAGGACAAAATATGCACTCTCAGTCGACACACTCAGTACGAACAACCATCATGAGTCTTACCTGCTGGTAGTTTTTAACGATCGCACCGTTCGATCGGCGAATCGTTCCTTAGTTTTCCGTAAACTATTACAGCAAGTAACTGAGCAAAAACTAAACATAGGTACTTATTAAACCTCAATTCTAATCACCATTGACGATCAGTGTTATACTCACTGGTGTATATGCCCTGGCACGTGCAAAAGTTTCTAAACGACACTCTTGTTTAATTCGTTTCACAAAATTACGATATCTGTAACGACTAATAATCTATTAATCTACCAACTTTTAGATTGCTGAAGCACTACCTGCACGTGATTGCACTTAATAAATGTGCTTAACTTTTTCGTGATCAGATTAAGACCTTGTTCGCCGAACGTTCACTGCCAAATTGAATTGCGACAGTCATCTAAGACCTGCTATCACCCCCAAAGTTAAGTCGCGCCAAATGATGGCTAAGCCACCAGCAGTTGTGTGCGTTGCATTGCGCTTCATACTCCCTAGCTCGTGGGCTTTGTCCACCTCTCAAGGACAGTCAAGTGATACGCATTAGATTTTTTTTTATCACAGCCTCCTTTTGCATCCCAAATAGCTAGCCGAGAAAATTAAATGAGATCACTTGTGGAACTCAAATAATCAGGGAAAGGTAGAGCCTAGTTATTGCCTCTAGCGACCGGGAGATGTCGCGTTAAGCGGTTGATAGCAACTGTCGGGTGTCGGAACTGAGTTAAGAGCTTTAGCTTTTTGTTTTATGGCAAGATTTACAGGAGTGGTCTATCATTACTCGATAGGGCATAATCAAATATATTACATTCGCCGATGCAAAAGAAAATAAAAATTTTGAAATAAAATTTCAAAATTTTTATTACTAGACAAAACTACTAAATTAAATCCAAAAATTTACAACTCTATTTTACGCTGTGTTATTTTTGTTATTCCTGGTAAATCTCTATTTCTATTGTCTTAACTAAAACAATTCTCTTATCTCTGGATTGGGGATTGTTTTCCAAATGAATATGCATATTTCTATCAATACCAGAAAGATCTGGACAAAATAATAAAAAACTATCAATACCAGAAAGATCTGGACAAAATAATAAAAAACCTTAAATTAGACCTCAGAAAAATCTGAGAAAATAAACTAAAAAAAACCTTTCCTACCAAAGTAACTTCAAAAATATTTGATCAAACCAAGTCCTAATTAACCTCAAAATCCTGTTTTGAGCATCCATAAAGTTTAAATTTTCATAAGTATTTCTACTCAAATTTTGATTCATAGAATAGTTTCCCCAATCCAACCAGGGTTTGACTTTCTAATTCCAAGAGTGTATTTTCTGCTGTGAGTTATGTTGACTATGTTGACAGATTAAAAATGATAATAATACAACAACTGAACGTACATGATGAAACGATATAGAGAATTTTTCAATCGATGGTTCTTCTGAACAGGTAAATATAAATGTTGTTTTAACTTAAATATGATTTCTCTTTTTAGGTCGGTGAATTGAAATGGACAAAATTAATATGACTGTCTACTGGAAAAATCAAATAAAATGTTTAAAGAGAATTGAAATGACTTGAGTTAAACGAAAATATCCTGAAAATTTTCATCATTATTCTGTGGTCAACAGGAGGGAAACAGTCCTGTTAGTTGTGTCAGTGTGTCTATTGCACCTCAGATGGAGTTTTTTTTTTTTCATGCTAGTTTATGTGCACACGCCTGTACACCGTCATAGCTCGAATTTTCACCCGTTCATGAGCGTTTAAGGAAAGAACCATGATAGGTTCCAGGGATCCGGATACCCTCTAAGTTTTCTAACACATAAGTGTTTGTGCCTAAAACTTCGCGGACTCGAACCTTCGTATAAACAGGGGCAAATTTACCTACGAACTTCTTGTCTTTGTTGGACAAGTTGACATTTTTTTTGTATACAACATCACCGGTTTTAAAACGATGTTTTTCGTTTGAACGCAGATTGAAGTTTCGACTATACTTGTCGTACGCTTTCCGTAAATTTTCCTGGACAATTTTATAAAGCGCCTCAGAATCAGCGGTCCCAGTATTGTTTTGGGACTCATTCGATTGGGGTGTCATACGGATAATGTCGAACTCTCGCCCATTCGTTACCATGTTACGATTGAAATTTACGAAATAGGGGGTGTATCCCGTACTTTCGTGTACACTGGTTCGGATTGCACGCGCGATTTCATGAACGGATTCATCCCATTGTTGGTGATCTGATCGTTTGCTTAGAGTGCATCGAATCGCGGTTACTATCACTCGGTTGACCCTCTCGGTCGGATTAGGTGCCGGGTGGTATACAGATAAGTTCCAATGAGTCACGCCGAATCTAGACAGTAAATCTTCGAAAAGTTTGCATGTGAATACCTTCGCATTATCTGAGATACAGGTTGCTGGTGCACCGAAAACATTAAAGACGGCATTTTCTAAAAACTGGCAAACAGCAGGAGCAGTTGCAGTGCGGAGACACTGTACCATTACAAACTTACTAAAAAAATCGCAAATTACAAGTAACCAGATATTTCCTTTTTTGGAACGAGGATAAGGACCTAGAAAATCAAGAGAGATCATTTCCCAAGGGCGTGTGCAAGATTTTGGGTTACCGCAACTTGGAGTAACATTGGTATTTGGAAACTTCGATTCTTTGCACACTTCACATTGATTGCAAAACCGCTTGACGTCGGAAGCCATATGAGGCCAGTAATTCTTTTCGCGAACTTTGGATAACGTCTTGGAAGCTCCAAAATGGGCTTCATTGTGGATTCGTGAAATAACAAGCTGTCTTTCAGATTTAGGAACTACATATTTCCAACGAAAGGAGGCATCTTCGAAGGGCTGTGTATTTGAAAGGTATTTGAAGAGCTTCTCGTCGACAATTTTAAAATCAGCATATTTGAATGGATACTGCCGAACCATTTCTTTAAGTTGGGAAGTATATGAATCGGAGAGGTCACAATCCACCACGTGAATTGCTCGTGATAACGCATCAGCAGGAATATTTTCAGAACCTTTCTTATATTGCAAAGTTAGGTCGTATTTTGATAGCTTCAACGCCCATCGCGCGATACGAGGAGATTTACTCTCGATCGACATGCTTTTAAGGAACGTTAAGCTCATGGCATCTGTTTGAATTACGAATGGTGCACCCTCAACGAAGTGTTTAAAATTTTCTATGCTGAGTAACACGGCCAGGCATTCACGTTCTGTAGCACTATACCTTCTTTGCGTGCTAGACAGTTTTTTAGAAAAATAAGCAATGGGTTTACGCTCACCGTTGAGTATTTGAACTAGCACTGCACCAATGGCTAGGTCAGAGCTATCGGTTTCGATGATAAACGGCTCTGAAAAATTTGGGTTAGCCAATACGGGAGCGGTTACCAGTGATGTCTTAAGTTTATTGAGAGCATGTTCGGCTTCCTCCGTCCAGACGAATTTTTTATGATTTTTCTTCAATAGATTGGTTATGGGGCTAGTGACATCGGAATAGTTAGGGATGAACTTGCAGTAAAACCCTGCTAAACCCAATAAACGACGAATTTCTTTAACATTTTTCGGTGAAGGATAATCTAGAATTGGCTGAATCTTGCTAGCATCCATAGAAAGACCTTTTTCCGAGAGGACGTATCCAAGATAACGGATTTCCTTTCGACAGAAATTACTTTTTTGTAAGTTAATTGTTAATCCCGCTTTTCTCAGACGATCAGCGACAATTTTTATTAGTCTGATATGTTCATCAATGGTATTGGAGACAATTATTATGTCATCCAAATACACGTGGACCATGGGCTCGAGATCATGTCCCAATACCGCGGTCATAAGACGAGCCATACAAGCTGGAGCATTTCGGAGCCCAAATGGCATAACGGTAAATCGGTAAATTGACCTGTTCGTTCTGAATGCTGTTTTATCTTTGGATGACTCTTCCAGACTGACTTGATAGTAAGATTCCGAGAGATCTATAACTGAAAAATACCTCGATTTTTCTATTCTTTGTAAGATACCCATCATGTTTGGGAATGGAAACTCATCTTTGCGTGTGCACTCGTTGAGTTTTCGAGAATCTAAGCAGATTCTCCACTTACCATTGGATTTTTTAATCGGCAGGAGCGGATTAAGAAAATCAATTGCTCCTGAGCATTCTTCAATGACGCCAAGAGACTTCATGCGCTGTATTTCCGTTTCAATCACCTTTTCGACATGTGGAGACCACCTATAGTACGGGACACGACGTGGTTTGGAACCCGGAATCAATTCGATCTTATGCTTTAAAAGATGAGTTCTACCTAAACAGTCGGTTTGAGTAGCCGGTAAAGTCTGTACAGCTTCCAATAAGGCAATTTTTTCTGCCTCAGTGAGGGGATGTTCTGTAATCAGATCATCAACCGTTTGAAACGTTCGTTCCGGAATTTCCAGGGTAGGCATTTCAAGACTTGGGTCTGTTTCTTCTTCCACCGAAGAATTTTTTCTCGCGGATTGATCATCGAATGCAAGTTCAAAACATAATTCTCCATCTGAATCTCCAAAATAGTTTTCGATAAAGGTTAATTCATTCATTGTTGTGTATGAATGATTTGTGCTCGACAAGTGAAACGATGATTTTGGAAGGTTCTCACTTATTAGATGGAAACCGAATTTTTCGAGAAAGTCGATACCTAGGATAAGAGTTTTCGTCACCTCTGGTACAACCACGGTAGGGATAATATGGGTCTGGTTTTCATATGTAAATGGGATATTCACGTACCCAAGACACTTATAAGCGGTTCCATCGGCCGTTGAAATTTTCAATGGCTTGGTATGGATTCTAAGTCCTAATCTATTAATAAGTTCGACCGAGCTTATCACGGAAATACTAGCTCCGGTGTCTGCCAAGCCCTCAACCTCCTCTGAAATGATGCGAACCGTAAGATGTGGACATCGATTAAATGACATTTTTATAAAGAAGACCTGATCGAAATAAGAAAAACTAGATATGGGAACCGGATTATTTTCTTCTAAGAGGGAAGGGTTCCCGCACTCCTCCTCTCCTAAACGTTTTTTGAAACCTCTACCTTTTCTCCCGTAAAGTGTTGGTTGGGACATTTAGCTGGGGTAGTATCCATATAACCACAGATGTGGCAAAAAATTCTTTTAGGCTGATCGCAATCTCTCCACATGTGACCCGGTTTGGAGCAGTTCCAACATTTTAACGAGTTTCCCGAGAAATTTCCCCTTCTCTCTTCAATCCGTTGAGGCACGTTATCGTTTCGGGGAAAAACACTACGAATAGCGCAGATTTCTTCTGTTTCTTCAATTCCGACATTTTCTAAATCGCATTCTCTAAACTCCAAATTATGAATAGGCATTTTTGATGTTGGCGTCGAGTATAAATTCGTTTCAATCGCGTCGAACCGAAAACATAGCTGTGCAAGGTGTTCAATGGACATTATCGTCTCTAAAGCTAACCGGCGCTTATACGAAATTTTCATATTTTCAACGATTATTTCAAATTTTTCACCCTCGGACATTTTAACGTTCATGCGTGACGCGAGCATTTCAATATCTGTCAAATACGCGGAAAACAACTCGTTTGGCCTTTGCTTACGATTTCGCATTTCCTCTTTGATCGATTTATCGCGATTCGGATTATCATAGCGCATTCTCAAATAACTTTCGAGCACGTCCCAGGACGTAAATTTATCTTCGTACGTAGTAAACCACGCGTAGGCACCGTCTTTAAAAAGGAGATGGGCGTGCATACGCAAGTCCTGTTTGTTTATCGCGTAAGACCTACAAAGAATGTCGACTTGCCGCAGAAAATCGGTTACCGGTACGAGATTAGTGTCTCCCGAAAATTTTGGCCATTTTTCAATTATCGAGCATTGCTGATGTGGCAGCCTATGATGGCTAACTCTGGTGTCAACGTAAGGGTTCGTTCCCCAATAAGCATTCGATTGTCTTTGGCTATACGGACCCGGTTCCGATGCGTAAAAGTTTCGCGACGGTTTGCTATAAGCTTGATTCCACTCATCGTTCATTACTGACGGATTATAAAAACGCGGTTGAGAGTATTGAGCATCTGATAACTGCAACGGAGGAGATGGTTCAAATGTTTTAATTCCCGGAGTTGAACCTACTGGTTGGATGTTTACAGGGACATTTTCCGTTTCGCGTCGATTATCATAATCCGAGAGCCTGAATTTTGAAAAATTATTCGAAAGATTCGCGATTCCTTGGTTCGGTCTAAGGGGACTAAAAGATGCGGGTTTAAGCATGTCGCGAACACAACATTGGACGTAAGCCTCAATTTCCGATATATGAACGTATTCGCTATCTTTCCATTCGGCCCGCAACGGGTTGAATTCTAAACGAGGGCGTGTGAGATTTACAGACGGTACGAAACGCGGCGATTCCGATTTCGCGGGAGTGCTTGGAGTAGTTTTCGAATTGATTTTATTTTCCTCGGACGAACTGACAGTAGTCAAATCAATCAGACAACACGGGGGATTTACCTCCTCTGAAGTATTGAATGTTTTTTTCGAAGTAAAATCTTGGACTTTAGGAGTCTTAAGAGATCCTCGCGTTACTCCGAGTTGTGTCCAGCGATCGTCAGGTAAAGTATGTACGGAAGGTTTAAAAGTTAATTTTTTTGGAATAGCCCCTAGATCAACGTTTTTCAACGGCGATTCTCTTTGCAATAGGTGCTCAGAAGACACACCACCACGACCTCCAATCGCTTCTTCAAACCCACCAGGGTTAGTAAATCCCAAAAATCTGTTTTCTAATTCCGTTGAGTTTTTCCGACTATCAAATCCCGGGTTAAAATCGATCGACCGAACTTCCGGAAGATGATTGGATTCGTGCTCATGACCTTTTCCAGTATTTAATTGGAAATATTCGGTAAATAACCGTTTCATTAAATCAGATAAAGACTTTTGTTGCTCTTCTTGAGTGCGAGTTCTGGGCACGTACCGATTGACTCTCATATTGTAATGGACAAGGCGTGTGAATAATGGCTTAGACGCTCCCATCGATAACGCTCGCCCAATTTCTTGGAGCTTGTAGGGAACAATCTGGCAATCCACTGCCATATTCATGTCGGAAATACCTAGAACAAGTTCTGGATCTTCAGTCCTCATTACTTCTAGCAATCTTTTTTGACGCTCCCCCATTGACCCTTCTATAGATCGATTTCGAATCTTCAATTCGTAATCTAACTCGTCGGATTCCAAATATTCGGGATTAATTCGATATTGCTGTTCCATGTTGACCAAATAAAATTGATGAAAATATGATGATAACTTATTTCTAACGATTTTCTGAATATTTTAAGCGGCTTATCTAACTTGGTTTTAACCTCCTATGATAACTCACAAAAAACTCATAAACGTAAAAAAAAATCTTAACCAATCAACCAAAAATATATATATAAAAAATTCTACCAAAATTTCAACTTTTAAAACGAAATCTTCGTTTTTCCAATTTATCCGAATTTGTGTTGCACTATTTTCTTAGAGCCCCACGTTGGGCGCCAAATTTGTAACGAACGTTTTTGTCCCGATACCATCAACAACTTAAAGCGCCACTCCCGGAACCCGAGAGGCTGTTGACGCGTGTTTTGCGTCCCGGCTAAAGACTCAAATCAGGGCGGGCTAATAGTTCCAACGTCGTATCTCATTCAACGTCCCCAACCAACTACCGGAATGCGACCCTAATCTCTAAAATAGGTATAAAGTGGAATGCACAACCCACAACTCTGCGACACAATAAAAAATCTCAACCCACGCAACCCAAATCAACAGCAAACGTCAACGCTTCCAATCATAACCCAATCATTTAAGGCGGAACATAAGTTGTGTAATTTTACAGCTGTATTCATAGTTTTTGTTCCTAACACCCTAAGTGACGTCACCCAAAATTATTCTCTTAATGTACAATACAATAGGCTTACATCTAGGCTAACCTGCGCAGCTTCGTTTCCGTTTCCAATCGGCCGAACGTACTTACGACTCATGCATGCTCAATACCAACGGTTGTATGTTGAGGTTCGTGTCTTGGCTCAGGTGCAACGGTAAGTACCATTTGCAGGGTTGCACCGAGCACCACGTGGCTTTACCAACTCACTCCTACAGACTCGGATAGTGGTCCGTTTGGTTTCGACGGTCTCTGTGGAACCACCGGGAGAGCGGCGGAATTCTGTCCACCGTTTGACGGGCTCTCCAGGTACTGGCAGCAATACCTCGGTTGAAACGTGTTCCACAAAAGGAAAACCTCGCTTGTGATGCCTGATATGACAGCGGAAGCACCACACGAAACCGGCTTTCTGTCCCCAGCAAACTCCCACGTTGAACTGTGGGATTCCTGTGTTCAACGTTGCAAAACAAAGGACAAAATATGCACTCTCAGTCGACACACTCAGTACGAACAACCATCATGAGTCTTACCTGCTGGTAGTTTTTAACGATCGCACCGTTCGATCGGCGAATCGTTCCTTAGTTTTCCGTAAACTATTACAGCAAGTAACTGAGCAAAAACTAAACATAGGTACTTATTAAACCTCAATTCTAATCACCATTGACGATCAGTGTTATACTCACTGGTGTATATGCCCTGGCACGTGCAAAAGTTTCTAAACGACACTCTTGTTTAATTCGTTTCACAAAATTACGATATCTGTAACGACTAATAATCTATTAATCTACCAACTTTTAGATTGCTGAAGCACTACCTGCACGTGATTGCACTTAATAAATGTGCTTAACTTTTTCGTGATCAGATTAAGACCTTGTTCGCCGAACGTTCACTGCCAAATTGAATTGCGACAGTCATCTAAGACCTGCTATCACCCCCAAAGTTAAGTCGCGCCAAATGATGGCTAAGCCACCAGCAGTTGTGTGCGTTGCATTGCGCTTCATACTCCCTAGCTCGTGGGCTTTGTCCACCTCTCAAGGACAGTCAAGTGATACGCATTAGATTTTTTTTTATCACAGCCTCCTTTTGCATCCCAAATAGCTAGCCGAGAAAATTAAATGAGATCACTTGTGGAACTCAAATAATCAGGGAAAGGTAGAGCCTAGTTATTGCCTCTAGCGACCGGGAGATGTCGCGTTAAGCGGTTGATAGCAACTGTCGGGTGTCGGAACTGAGTTAAGAGCTTTAGCTTTTTGTTTTATGGCAAGATTTACAGGAGTGGTCTATCATTACTCGATAGGGCATAATCAAATATATTACAATCTTCTAAGATATTCTTGAGGAATCAAATGAATCAGTCTGACAAGGCTTTGTTTTAGTACTGCCACAATTATGGCTCTAAAAATTTGGAAGTAGCTAAATTGTATCTGGATGAAGGAATGGAAGATTTTTTTGCAGCCAACATTTCAGTGTCTTCCTATTGGCTTCAAGAAAACTTCTGTTCATGCTGGAACATTCCAAAAGTTTGTCACTATTAGGCAAGCAAGCTGAAACAATCGTCAGGTTAAAAAAAGCTTAGGTTCAGCGAGTAGTTTTCAATTTGAGCAAGCAAAATGTTGCGCATGAAACGGTCAACTTGCCTGCGGATGAAAAAAACAGTTTTCTTCAAAACACCCCTCGTTTTAACGGTAGTTGACCTAATTTTCTGTTTGACAGCCAGGGACGCCAACTTGACGAAAATTCAACCTGTCAGTTTCGCGACAAAAAGGTAAACCTTCTTTTTGATTGTCCCTTCGATACCGATTGAACAGCCGCGTGTTGTGCTCTGATCAAAAGTAAGTGATTTTCGGGAAATTTAGCTAAAAGACTTTTCTAATTGTGTTTCGTGCGTAGGAAAATGTTGGTTTCCACTAAATGGCGCTATGGAATAATGGACATTCCCTAGAGAATTGCGCACATTCGAGATTGTTTACCCAAGTCCTGACACCATTGGTGTATTGACGAGTCCGTTCTAGTAAATTAGTGAAAAATAGTTCCTTGAACGTTTTATAAAGTGATTAAATGCGAAATTATGATAGTAGTGGAAATCAATTAATATTAATCTATTTCCATCGGATACTTTTGTTAGTTTCTAATGCTGAAACATTCCAACCTGTCCAGTACGTGAACCTAACCTCTAAATTTTGTTTTGATCTTTTTTAGGAACAAAAATGGCTCTGCGTCCAGCATACAAACCCAAAATCGTCAAGAAACGGACGAAGAAGTTCATCCGTCACCAGTCTGATCGGTACCACAAGCTTGCGGTAAGTGTCCAATAATTTGCCCGGAACGTTTCAATCTATACATAGGACTGATAATGGGATTGATTATTGGAATGTTGCATTTCTGGAATCGATGTTTTTCCAAATATTTTCCATGAGACAATGTTTTCTGATTCCAAATCACTTTAATTAGGTATTACAACTGTAAAGTGTTTTATCGTTAGTTCCCCTCTGTTTTTATAAATTATTTATGATATTCAGCCTATCGCCTGGCTTACAATGTTCACTCAATAAGTATATTATTAACAAGTCGGTATCGAATTTTGAAAACGGCGAATGCGCCAAGACCTTTGTTTTGAGAAAAACGCATTCCAAGTTTCAGAAAATAAAATCAATTTCCTATTTAGCTGCGTACAATCATCTTCCTAAATAAGTCGCTAAAATGCTTTCAAATTGATTTAATTTCATCACCCGATCGATCGATATAGCTTTACCGTACTAATTACTTCAAAAAATTAATAAATATAACTGTGGGCCCTTTTACCACAGACTGATGCTCTCATTTTGTTCATTCGCCAAATTGGAGCGCCCTTTTGAATTGCAGAATGACTGTTCGCCTTTTGGATCACTCATTAAAGAAGCAATATTCCAGCAAATTTCGGCTTGAAAGCGGGTCCAAATGATCACATTAACACATTAGCACATTCAACGATCTTATAAATGCTGATTTGTGCTTCTCCTCATCCTGGGAAAACAAATTTCAAAAACTTCAGTGCCCTTTTTCCATCTCGAAATAACTATTGGCCCTTTTGTTCGTGACGAAATTTTGAGGGGAAATGGGCGAATGAACTGTGGGATTACACACTCATAAAAAAAGCTATTCGCCTTATTTAAAAAATTAAATTTAACTTCACTCAAATAAGAAAAATTAAAAGGAGATCATATTTTCGGATGTAAAATAAAGAGTTTAACGCATTTATGTGATAATCTGGATTTGTTTACAGTTGGCGCATTCGCCGTATTCAAAATTCGATACCGAAGTGTTCTCCTTAACTCTCCAAAGCTGTTCACAAGATAATCGTTTCCGAGGAAATTTGACCTGTAGTTTGTAGTTAGACATGTTGTACCAGGTTACCTGTGGTTGGTTCCGAATGAAAAAAAAGTCTCAAGAAACAATTAGTTGTAAATTGTTTTTAATTTCCGACTGCTTTCCTATAAGTGAAATTACTTTAATTTATCATAATATCCAATCTCCGAAAAGTTAGCATATTCGTTTCATATTAATTCAAACAAAGTTTAACAACACCATTCCAGATGTGTTCATATTGAACACTTTTTCAGATCAGCATTTGACCATCGTCATCTGGCATTTGCCATTTTGGGGTATTTTCAGCAGCCAATCTCAATGTTTGTGGAGTCATTGAAATATTCGCGAGACAGATCACATTTCTCCAAGTTCTCGAAGGAAGTTCATATAACCTTCTCTATCGTTGTGTCGAAGAACTTTGTGCTTCCAGATCTAAAGATCTTCTTTCAACTATCAAAGTCTTAGTGGAGACTGACTATCGTTAGGCTTATTAAATCGTACTCGTATTTTTACTTTCTTGACACTGTCCACTTAAAGACCGTTCAAAGCTAGTTAATATTAATCCCAGATCAAAATATTATTCGAATTGCATGATTGCCCCTACTTTTCCGCATCGAAATTAAGGTATAAGTTCGACCGTTTTAATGTCAAACTAACCCCAACAGTTTATTGGTTAAGTTCCCTTTCAAGGATTCTGAAGTGTATTCAAAGCGATTGTCTTTCTCATCCCATGTTTCCTTTTGTTATTATCCAACACTATGCTTCAACTTTTTAAACGGTTTCCTATCCCTCTTTCAACAGCCAAACTGGCGCAAGCCGAAAGGTATTGACAACCGGGTTCGTCGCCGCTTCAAGGGACAGTATCTGATGCCGAACATCGGTTACGGCTCGAACAAGCGCACCCGCCATATGCTGCCCAATGGCTTCAAGAAATTCCTGGTCCACAACGTCCGCGAGCTGGAGGTGCTGCTGATGCAGAACCGCGTGTACTGCGCCGAGATCGCCCACGCCGTGTCCTCCAAGAAGCGGAAGCAGATCGTCGAACGGGCGAAGCAGCTGGCCATCGCCGTGACGAACCCGAACGGCCGTCTGCGCTCGCAGGAGAACGAGTAAGACGGTGTCCTGCGGCTTTAGGGTTACGGGGACTATCGATGCTTTTGTGTGTCATGTATATACTGGTTCAAGTATAGATAGGAGCGGAAAAGCATCTTCTGATAAGAATTAAATATAATATACAATCAAACAGCTTATTAATCCTTTTCGATTTGCGGATGACATTCAAATTTTTAATCCACTGAATTTTCTAAGTGCAAAAGAAATCTCTTCCCCCGCAAATCCTACAAGGAGTAGATATAACAATTTTCATCAAGCAAACCGTCGAGAAATAGTAACGACCATCAAAGATAAGAACTCCAACAATGCGTCTGGGATCGATTTCATTCCTGCTGAAATGCTTAAAGCCGACCCTGCCTTGTCAGCATAACTTGCTCCGTCTGCAACATTACCGGTCGACTGGACACAGGGTATCTTCGTAAAGGTCTCGAAAACATACATACATACATACATAGTGGCAACATTTCGATTCGGTCGTTCCAATCCCGGTAACTGCTTGAGTGAGAATAATGTAGTTTATCACTATTTTCATGATAGCTGTACAACATGTCAGTGGATTATCCTGGTTGTTAGATAACGCCTGATGGTGGCACAAGAAAGATATCGAAACCCGGATCAGAGAAGCCCGATTTGCAAGTCTCCGAAACATCTATAACGAACGAAAATCCGAATCTTGAAGTCAAATGTGAAATCCGTATTATTGTATGGGTGCGAAACACATTGCACATACGCGGGGACGCCGCAAAAACGGTAATTGTGAATCGCTGCCTGCGGAATATCATTCCCACTTGGTGGCCTGTCAACTGGCTATCCTTCGTGGAGCTGAATGTCATCAAAAGCCACTATAAATCGAGATTCTTAAACGTAAGTGGAGATGAAAACAAGATGCGCTTGGCTCGAATCCAGATGTGCATCGTAGAAGAGGTTGTGCGACATGGAGGCTAAACGATCCGTCAAAAGCAAAAGGTTAAAACAGTTTTCAAAATGTGATACACCACACAGGTATTGCAAAAACCAGTTTGTCAAAATTACACATTGCTTGATTTTTTTATTCGTCTATATTTTACTGTGTAGTATATATACGCTTCTAAATATATCGTATTTCTTTCTTCGTGGGCTGTTCAGTTCTCTGCGACTGGGTTTCGACGCGTTTTTGATGTTCTGATAAAACGATTTTGTGTTAAAGGATAAATATATTGGATCTGTCTTTAAGGGTTTCCAAAAAAATTGGGACCTTTGGCGGAGTTTTTGTGTCCTCTCGATTGTTAGCTTTGGATAATTGTTCATTGAATTGCAAACCCTGTTGTTGTAATTGTTGTCGTTTCCGCTTCAAAATTAGTTTCAGCCAAACAGTGCAACGCATTTTGGTAAGAGCGTTGGTGGAGGTCTTGTTTGGGCTCCTTTTCGCCCTACACATTAAAAACGTTGCTTTAACTTAAATATTTTCATTTGAGTTGGCCAATTTAAGTACAGCCATTTGAGTGCTATCATATTGGTATTTTTTCAAACTGAAAACGACATACGACAAATAAAATAGGTCAGAGTCAGAAAATTTATAATTAGAAGGTAAATTTTTAGTTTGAAAACGTGTAACGTTGATTTGGAAAAAATATTTTTTTTTTCTATTTTAAACTAATGGTTTTTTTTTGGCTACTCATTTAAGTTTGTCCAATTTCAATCCGATTAACCATAGTTGTGTTAAAATTTTGGCGGAAACCCATTTTGATCGTTTCATTATATTGTCTAAGCACTTAAATTTTTGCCACACATCCTTCAGCAAGTCGACTTGATTTTTTTTTCGTTTAGCTAAAGAACTCTTCTAGCAGAGACCGGCTCAATAAATAACTACATTTGAACAGTGTCAATATATTGCAAACAAAAAAGCAACACGAAAAATTGCCGCACGTTAATCATTAGAGTCTTCAATGATCAAGCTCGTATTTTACCTTAAACTTAAAAATAAATGTAGTTAAATTACAGGACAAAATACTGTTAAGACTTAGACTTATCAACTCAGATGATCGAATTAGTTATTGAATTTATTGCTAGCAGCCCTCAAACGAAGGTTGGCTGCATTGTTTTTTATGAGTTTTCCTTCGATTATAATGGCTTTTTGGGGTTACGTCTAAGCCACAGATTCGTAATTTGTGTCGATAGCAAAGAGAAAAATAAAACAAAAAATCACGAGAGCTATGCTAACCTATTTGCAGCTGTACATTCTAGCTTAGATGATTTGTGTCTAATGTTAGCATTTGTTGTTACACATTGAACACTTTTTTCAACCACTTATTGATTCTCGTTTTGTCTCGTTTTATTCCTATACTCTGTTTTTGTAATTTTTCGTCTTTCTTCTCATCATACACAAGGCACTGTTACGTCCAACGCGACTATTTTTAAAAGAAAGTTAAACCGAATCCAAATAAAAACTACATATTATAAATTTTAAACTGGCGATGCCACAGAAGACTTTTGATTGGAGGTTACAGAAATAAAGCATCGTTATTGTGATTTTTGAAATAAACTCTTTTGAATGTTAAAAAAATAAACTAATAAACATTAAGTTTCTAATTTTGATCAAAAATCAATTTGAAAAGCTTTGCTTTTCTGGCACTTGGCCCAGTTATCAATACTTGATACGGGATATGGAAAAATGTGTCACGTTTGTATAAAATAAAAGGCTTTTTCGCGGAACACGGTAGGTTGCTCCCTGTCCCGCTTACCTGTACGTCGTTCGTGATGTGCGTTGGCTTTCGAATGAACTGGTTCGCTGAAGTGTTCGTAAATCCGAGAATATATCTTTGTACAGAGAAAAACAAAGAAGAGGACTAGTCTCGAGTCTAGAGGACAAACACCTTCGAGCAAGGGGGGCGGCTTTATCCGTCCGCCTACTCTGACGGTTTTACGGTACCCATAACTTTCCCCTCGAACAATGGCAGCATCTCGTTGTCGTTGTTGATCTCCTCCTGGATAACGGGGCTGTCCATGTCGTCACAGCGGGTTTTAAAGAAGAATCTGTGAACGAAAAAAGGGAGTTTTATTATACCATTTTCAACAATGAATTTATAATTACATTCGGGAACCTTTTTTCCCAAAATTTAGTTTTTTGTTAAAAAAAAGATTCTATAATCAAAAGGTTGAGTGAGTATTCTACAAATTAATTGATTGTGACTCCTGATTTCCATTACGTCCAATAAGCAGATTAAAGGGAACCCAGTTCTGATAAGAAACTTGGGCTGGTTGGTGTGGTTGGGCTGGTTGGGCTATGGATGGTTAGCTATTTAATTATTTAACCCTTGTTTACAAGATTTTTCTAAATGTAATACCTAGCAGCGGTTGTCTCTAAAATCATTATGATAAAACAAAGTCGGTCAAGTCATAAAGACGTTAAAAAAACTTCGGTGCCACCGAATCCTGGACTCTCATGTTGGGGACATGGGAGCCAGAAATTATCTAACGGGAAATTCTGTTTCTTTAAAGGTGGGTAAAGCTTAGTTCTTTTAGAAATGAGACACTTTCTTATGCTAATAGCTCGTTTACTAGAAATCGGACATCTAAAATTTTGACTGCATTTTGTTGCCTGTAAAAATTACTAACCGACCTATTTTTTTCAAAATTTTAAATTAATGCGTTTTTGAGATATTTACGATGCAAGAGAAAAAGAAAAAAATAATCTTGCACAGTTTTCTTCAAAAACGATCATTATGAAATGGAAAGGTGACAAAATCGTTGATTATTAAAGAATTAGTGTTTGTGAGTAGTGGAAAAGTATGAAAACACTGTCGAAAATGTCCACAAAGTTCAAATCAAGCATTGTAATGCAGCACATGATCAGTAACTACAGTTAAGGGTTATCAGGGAAGACACGTCTCAGGCCAAAATTTTTAAATTTGGATAAACGAAAAACTAAGTGTAGATCGGTGAAATGTCCAACAGTTTTTTCTCTGATAAGCTGACAGTGTTGCCTAATTATGAGTCATTCAAACCTGACCTCAAACAACAAATTTTTGCTAGGTCCAGAGCTCGTGAGGTGTAAAGCTGGTACCGAGGCAATGAGACAGGTGATTTCTGAAGGACGACAAAACTTGTGAAAAATCCTATATCAAACAAATTCCAGAGTTTGAATCCCATAACAAGTCTGCTCGTGGTAAGGTCCCGAGCATATTAAAGTATTTATTTGCTGGTTGTTTTGTATAAAATATAAGGATTTGCCACGATTCTGCTCCTATGGAAAAAAATAACAATTTTCAAAACAAAAACATTGATTTTCGCTGTTTTAAAAAGCCTAAAAAGAGTAATCTGGAGTGTACCCTTCGCAACCTACGATCTATACTAACCGATTATACTTTAAAATTAATCTTTTGATGGTTTTAATTCGTTTTTGTCAGATTTTGTAAGCAGAAATACCATTAAAAACTCTTTTTAGTGGCTCAAAAATAATCAAGTTTTGTTAATTTTGAAACAGCTTTATCCACTAAATTGCCCCTAATTTCTTTCAATAGAGAAGTATAAGACCAAAACGAAGTAAAATTTGAAGGAGGAGGATGCAGCCATCTAGAATACGGATTGGACGAAGTAAAAGTTGAAAAAACTGAACAATATCATAACTGAAAAAAAGTGTGCGCAGGCCGATAGGAGGTACCAAGAATAAAGTAGAGATTTTTCTTACAAAAAACGATAAATAATTTTTTTCGAATTTTTTCATGAATTATCATAAGATTACCTTCATTTCCTCCATAGAAAGTATATTGATCATACGAATGGTTTTTGAGATGCAAACATTCGTAACTGTCCCATTTCTAAAAGAACTAAGCTTTATCAAGTCGAACTCGACCTTAATAAGGAAGAGATCATCCAGATAAATCCAGGGTCACAGAACCATTCTACAGTGTGCGGCTAAAGGTGGGGTGGAAATGTATGGAGTTCCACCACAAGTATTTCTGCTGCCTGATAGCAAACACACAGCAGTGCGTGGCGATGCGACCAACTCGGTGATTCTGGGATGTAATTTCACCCCAAAGTGTTCCAGTGTGGAAAAGTGTCTGCAAACTACACGATTGCAGATGTACGGCTTTGGTGGTAGTTCTCCACCAAATCTGCGGGGTAGAAGTGATGCATCTGGGTACCAGGTCCTACTAGTATCCAGACGCAAAAGTTGTCAGACACAAGAGGTGTCAGGGTCCGACAGACGTTTCAGGGGTTCTGAAAGTGCGGTCGACAACTCGATTTCCCTTTCGGGACCTTCTAGATCCAATCCGCAAAAGGGGAGTTGCGCAAAGTCTGAACTGAGGAAGAGGAAGGTGTAAGGCGTAGACAGAGGTTTTGTGTGGATGAATTATACCCAGAAAACACATAGGGCAATCCGTCACGAGCGTGCAGTCAGTCAGCGGTGAGCACGAGTAGATAAGTCGCTAGCGCATGGTTCTCCCAGTAGGTTGTGGTCCAACGGCGCACCGGTGTTGCTTCCGAGCATAGGACCGGTTTGCACATTTGACGACCGTTGCAGGTGTTTGAAAATCAAATTGGATTTTGTGGTACAATTTGAAAAGAAAATCGAGAAAACTGAACACAAACATCGTCGGAAATTTTACACGCTGAACAACAAGTTGAGAAAAAACTAACGTGTTTTAAATTAATTATTATGTATTTGAAAACGTTATAGCGTAGGAGACCGAAATCCTGAAGCAGTAAGGCAATTGCCAGTCCATGAGCGGAGATGGAAGACCAAAGTTTTTGATAAGGAAGTGTGCACCGAAGCTACATGCAGGAAGCTAAGCAGCTAACGAAAATTATGGTAGCGGTGTGCGACATGACCATGCCCAGAAGGCCACACCAAAGTTGTGGCGACGACCAGCTTGCTGGTGGTTATTTGTCGCGTATTAAGCCGGAAGTCACTGAAGACGCTGTTAAAACCATTGTGCAGGCCAACCTTGGTGTGGAAGATGCCACGGTGGTAAAATTAGTTCCGAGAGGTAGCGATATCAGCTCTTTCCGGTTCATATCGTTTAAAGTTGGCATTTCTCCGGATTTGAAACCGAGGGCGCTGAATCCTGAATCGTGGCCGAAAGGATTGTATTTCCGAGAGTTCATGGATTACAACTCAAAACAGTTTCGTGATCCTCAATAATAACCAGTCGCCAGTTTATCTCAGCTTGACACCGGGACGCACCAATCATGCCAGTTCGGAAGTTCTCTTCTCTGGCCACCAACGACCGTACGTTCCTGTTTCAAGTCGTCCCGTTTATCGGTCAGGTGGTCCAGAGGGAAGCTTCCAATTGCCATGCAGTGGCAAGTATTCCTCAAACATAAGCTTTTCTCGAAGTCACGCACCTCTGCCTTCTAGCCTCCCATCGAATCAGTTTTATTTTGGCCGTCACGATGAACAAATTTCCACGGATGTTAACTCTGAACTAGAGTCTGTAGCGAACGTTGCCCCTGATATTGACCATTTTCCTGCGAACCTCAACCGGAAGTCGGGACGCACCAATCAAAGCAATTTGGAAGTTCTTTTCCCGGACCACCAACGACCGACTGTTCCAGCTTCAAGTCGTCCCGTTTATCGGTCAGGTGGTTCTGGGGGAGGCTTCCAATTGCCATTTCATGGCAAGTATCCTTCAGTTTCGTGCTTTTCATCTAGTCACACAGCTCTGCCTTCTAGCCCCGCACCATGTGCATCGAGTCGGATTTATTGTGGCCAGCACGATGCACGGATGAACACGGATTCAAGCTCAAAGCTACAGTCTGCTGCTAACGATATCGTCAGTTTTTCTGTGAACTGTCGACTGAATGGAAACTATTGGTATTCGGACGAGAGCCGTAGAACGAACTACTCTGCTTGGCAGTTAGAACAGGATTGAATTTTATTTCTACTAGCATACTTATAACTAACATAGAATCGCTTACTGTGATCTAGACGTAATTCAACACCACGTGTTTCAACACTCCTCCTCGTCTAGATCTCCGATGATTCCAATTCGATCACGCAGGAACTTGATTCGCTGGTGTTGCAACGGCTTCGTCAGAATATCTGCTTGCATGTTTTCCGTCGGACAGTACCGCATGTTGATAAAACCTTTTTCATGAAGATCTCGGACGTAGAAGTATTTCGTCTCGATGTGCTTGCTCCGCTTCTCGATCCGATCACCTTCGACGAGCTTAATCGCACTTTGATTGTCCTCGAAGATGGGGATTGGCGTGGCGGTATCTTCTCCAAAATCGGTCAAAAGCTTCTTCACCCAAGTTAGCTCTTGACAACCTTCGGTGAGTGCGATGAATTCCGCTTCGGTGGTAGATAGGGACACACAAGTTTGCCGGCGAGATCCCCAGCTAACGACACCTCCTCCGAATCTTATCAAGAAACCAGAATTGGATTTCCGGTCACGATGGTTACCAGCCCAATCAGCATCAGCATACATTTCCAGACCGGCTTGAGTGGCTCCTAGATGTAGGCGATGTGAACTGGTTCCAATCAGGTATCGCAAAACCCGTTTCGCTTCTTGCCAATCTCGCTGTGTCGGACGACTTGACTTCTGAGCTAAAATGGACACGCTGGCTGTCCCTCACATGCACGTAATTAACGGGATCGAGCAGGAGAATAATTTTCCCACGTGCTCGTCTATCCTTATCTGCATCCACGTTCTCGAAACTTCCGTCAGGGTTCTGACCCGGCTTGACCGCTTCCCACAGGTCTTCCAGCTCCAAAAATGTCTGCACAGCGAACTTCCAGGTTGACCAGTTGTCTCGTCCCATCAGAAGCTCGATCGACGGCAGAGCCAAGGAATTCTGGCTGCGACTGTGACCGGCGCCCGGCGCGTTAACTCCGTTCGGATTGGTTTGACCATTCATCTCAAACTGCTTGATGATTCAAATCTTCAGTTCTTGATGCGCTTCGATTTCTTCACGAACTCTCAAAAGGCCCATAACCTATTGGTATTCGGACGAGAGCCGTAGAACGAACTACTCTGCTTGGCAGTTAGAACAGGATTGAATTTTATTTCTACTAGCATACTTATAACTAACATAGAATCGCTTACTGTGATCTAGACGTAATTCAACACCACGTGTTTCAACAGAAACGGAAATGCATTATGTGATTATCGCTCAATCGAAGCAGTCGCTAATCACTTGCCTGTTGGAATCCCGAGACGCACCGAAATTAGCACATTGGAAGCCCCCGAGCCCCCTCTCCAGCCTGTGCTCTCAGGCAAGTACCAATTTTTAAATTCTGATGCGTTTAGTGATCGCCCCTCGCCTTGCAGAGTCCGCCCTGATGATGGAAACTTTGCTGACGGTGTACGCATATACTACCAGAATGTTCGTGGCTTGAAATCGAAAATTTCGGAATGTTTCGTTTCCACATCAGAGCTCGACATTACGACGACGGGGTGGAGGAGTGCTAATAGCCGTTTCATGTAAGTTTAGTTCATCGATATTCACAATTTGTAATTCCGGTAGCATTGAAAATTTGTGGGTAAAAGTGTCCTATGAACAAAGTTCACTTTTGATCGGTTTATCGTACATCCCTCCTGAAAGAAGTCAGGATACCTCAGTATTAGAATTGCATGTTGAGACATTTTCAGAAGCAAGATTGAAACAGCCATTGTCCGGTATTATTTTGCTCGGTGATTTTAATCAATCACAGTTATCGTGGGTTCCTAGCGGTAGCAACAACTTGGTGGTCGATTCTGCTTCAGTACTAAATATGGCGAGTGCTACTTTTTTGGACGGAACTGTATTGAACGGACTTCATTAAAGAAATGGCGTAAAAAATTTTCAAAATCGGACGTTGGATTTGGTTTTTACGGATGACTCAATCTTGAACAGCCCCGTAATTGAAGCAAGTTATACCGTGGTACTTATAGACGTATACCATCCTGCGCTTGAGTTCAACATTGCATTCCCGAGTCCGGTCGCTTTTGATGAGGCTTTCGACCCATCTGCACGTGACTTCCGTCGTGCTGATTTCGATCTCATGAACCTGTGTCTATCTGAAGTGGACTGGACAAATCTCCAAAGATATACAAGTGTAGACGTAGCTGTTAGTTCATTCTGCGCAATTATGGACGACGTTTTTGACAAATCTGTGCCCATGGTTCGACCTCCGCTTAGACCTCCTTGGACTAATTCTCGCATAAAACGACTGAAACAGCTGCGCTCGAAATCGCTTCGAGCATTTACTAATTCTAGATGCCCATTTATGAAATCTAAACTTAATGATGCTACCAGAAAATATCGAATCTATAATCGATTATGCTATCGCCGTTATGTGAATCGGACTCAAAGTGAGCTTCGTCGGAACCCTAAAAAGTTTTGGAATTTTGTTAAATCCAAAAGGAAGGAATATGGCCTACCTGCGGAGGTACATTTAGATAACAGAATTGCAAAATCATCTGCTGACAAATGTAACCTTTTTGCAAAGCATTTCTCCAGTATATTTTCAAGTCAATCGCCAACAGAAGAACAAATTAGCGCAGCCGTGACACGATTGCCTACCGATGTGTTGAATCTCGACGTGTTTGCTGTTAGAGAGGATATGGTTTTCGAGGCTATTAAAAACTTAAAGTACTCTACCTCAGCCGGGCAGGATGGAATACCTGCGTGCGTGTTGAAAAAGTGTTGCACTATACTTGTTAAGCCCCTGACTTATATTTTTAATCAGTCCTTACAACAACATCGGTTCCCTGCTACCTGGAAAAGATCTTTCATGAGCCCAGTCTTCAAAAAGGGTGATAAGCAAGAGGTTCGCAATTATCGTGGTGTCACATCACTAGCTGCCTGCTCGAAGGTCCTAGAGAGGATTGTCAACGATGTTATGTTTGCAGCCTGCAGGAACTGGATTTCGGACAATCAATATGGTTTTTTTCCGAAACGTTCGGTAACATCTAACCTGGCAGTGTTCACATCATTTTGCATATCTAACATGGATTGTGGCAAACAAGTCGACGCAATTTACACGGACATCACTGCGGCGTTTGACTCAGTTAATCACTTAATTTTACTTTTAAAGCTAGAACGCCTGGGATTATCTGAGAGATTTTGTGCGTGGATCAGAAGCTATTTAACAAATCGTCGTCTTGCTGTTAAAATCGGAACATCTGAATCTTCAGATTTCATTCCGACTTCAGGAGTACCACAAGGAAGTAATTTGGGCCCTTTATTGTTCACCCTGTTCTGCAATGATATTAATATGCTGCTTTTTGGATGCGGAGTACTTATGTACGCGGATGATTTGAAAATTTTTCTGAATGTTAACAGTTTGGCAGATTGTCAGATACTACAGCAATTCCTCGATACAGTAGTGAACTGGTGTGCTGTCAACCTACTGGCCTTAAGCGTTTCTAAGTGCTGTATCATAACATTTGGACGCAAGAAACTTCCATTTTTGTACGACTATTATATCCAGGGCGAACTTCTACATCGTGTTAATCAAATAAAGGACCTTGGCGTTGTTTTGGATAGTCATATTGACATTCAAGGAACACTACTCTGCTACACTTGAAAAGGCCAATCGAATGCTGGGGTTTGTCATACGTCTGAGTAAAGAATTTACAGATCCTGTTTGTCTACGAGCTCTGTATTGCTGCCTGGTTCGTTCAATATTAGAATCTGCAAATCTGGTGTGGTGGCCATTCGAAACTACATGGGTGGCGCGTTTTGAAGCGGTTCAACGAAAATTCGTACGTTATGCTCTGCGTGATCTACCGTGGGATAATCCTCGAAATCTGCCACCTTATGCACAACGCTGCGCTTTGCTTGGCCTCCACACGCTGTCGAATCGCCATGATATTAGACAATCACTGTTTGTGGCGAAAATTCTCAAAAACGAAATGGATTGCTCTTGGATACTTTCGCGCTGTCATATTTATGCTCCAGAAAGAACCCTGCGAAATCGTCACTGGCTATCACTGGAATCAAGAAATACGCGCTATAGTAGCAATGACCCCCTGCGTTCTGCAAAAGTAAGCTTCTTACGCAATTATGCTCTCTTTGACTTTAATGTCTCAACTGCAACCTTTAAACGCTTGATCGAATCCAGCATAAGCGACCAATTAAGAACTAATTAATAAGAAAACTTTGAATGTATGTCAAGATAGACCTAGATTAAGTAAACCATTAAGACATTTACGTCAGATGGTTTTTTATAAACAATAAACAATAAACAAAAAGTAGTGCCTCTCTGGAAGTGGCCTGTGTAGTGACGAATGTCATGCAGCTCTTGGGAATGTATTGGGAATAGTATTGGCGCTAGTGAAGTCATCCTAGTCAGCGACCTTATGTGGTGAGTCTCGAAGAAGAAGTTCTCTTGTCAACTCCCGGTCACAATTCACATCGGCAAATGATGTTGCCCTGCATTCTTAAGGAGGGTTATTGATGCCAATATGCTTAAAGCCTTAACAAGGATTCTAGCATTTTGTTTTAGAACAAGGTTAGAAACCCCATATGAAGTTTAATCAATACTGAGTATACATTAGACTAGTTCACTTTTCGGCTTTTTTCGCTGATCGCAACGCCACTTACAGGGTTTGATCCTCATTCATTTTCAAGTACTCTGGCCAAATTTGAGCTCATTTGAGTAAGTTTCCGGCGTGCGCTAGGAGTTTTATTGTAAAAAGTCCATTTTCTGGAAAATTTTCGTAGATGTGTTCCTAGCAAGCTGTTGTTAATATAAAATGATAATTTTATAGTACTCGGTGATTGGTATGACAAGCATTCGTATGGACCTGTTTTGGATAATTGACTAAATCAAACCGAAAATATTTAAAAATTCATAAACTACCAACTTTTACAGAAAATTTACTTACAAGTTGAGAGCTTAAAATCAGTAGTAAATAGAAAAAAAATATTTTCGATATAAACTTTTCATAAAAAGATAGGCTTATTTATAACCTTTAATTTGATGTATAACACTTAATGATCGCAAGAGTGCTAGCAAAGTTATTTAAATATCTATGCAACAAATTTGATTTGATAAAATATTTTTCATTCAAGTTTGCTCCACACCAACTTGTGCACAAGAAAGGATATTTTATTCAATCAAGTATCCCATGACGGGGCCAGGAGTTAAAAAAAGCGCGCGCTTTGATCTAGTTGTAAGCAAGTCCTCTTGATGCCACGTTTTGTAGGTTGCATGATGCTAAAACTTGAATGGAGACAACATTATGATTCAAAGAATGTGATGTGAATGTTTGAATATCTTTGCTTGTACTGTTGCGATAATTAAGTGTTATACATCAAATTAAAGGTTATAAATAAGGCTATCTTTTTATAAAAAGTTTATATCGGAAATATTTTTTTTCTATTTACTACTGATTTTAAGCTCTCAACTTGTAAGCAAATTTTCTGTAAAAGTTGGTAGTTTATGAATTTTTAAATTTTTTCGGTTTGATTTAGTCAATTATCTAAAACAGGTCCATACGGATGCTTGTCATACCAATCACCGAGCACTATAAAATTATCATTTTATATTAACAACAGCTTGCTAGAACACATCTACGAAAATTTTCCAGAAAAATGGACTTTTTTCAATAAAACTTCTAGCGCTTGCTGGAAACTTACTCAAATGAGCTCAAATTCAGCCAGAGTTCTTGAAAATGAATGAGGATCAAACCCTGTAAGTGGCGTTGTGATCAGCGAAAAAAGCCGAAAAGTGAACTAGTCTAGTATACATGCATACCCGTACACCCCTATCTAACTCTGTGTCACTTCTCACTTTACGGTTACGTAGTATTCGGGGTAATGTGAAAAATATTGCTTTAATCCTGGAAGTTTGAGAAATCCAAAAAAAAAAACTCACCTGTAGTTACCCTTCTTCGGCAGGTAATCCTTGAATTGCTTTAACGTGGGCGGATGACTTCCGGGGATCTTTATCCGGTATGGGACCTCCTCGTCACAGAACGAGTACACGACGACAGTGAAATCGCCACCGGTAACGCTCTGCGGCGGCTTGGCAGGTATTGGCGGAGGAACAACGGGCAGCGAGGCAGCTGGCGGTGGCAATGGCGGTGGAGGCAGCGGCATGTTCTGTATCGAACTCACTGGCAGCGGGTGAGGGTGGCGTTTCGATCTGTAGTTGGGAGCGAATCAAAGCATTAGAGAATGAACGAGGGAGAATCGATAATTCTGAAAGGTACCTTCTCGTTTCATCCTCCAGCCGACGGGAGGTATCCTGCAGTAGGGTAGCTGTGCTCATTGCACCCATATCGACGTGCATCGTTCGGGACAAGGGACGGGAGCTGGTGGTACTCAAACTTTGAGTATCTTTGCTGCTGTACTTGGTGAGCGTATCGGTCGAAAACAGACTGATCCCACTGTCGGTGTTGATAGAAGGCCACTTGTTGTTGAGTTTACGGGGCGGCGGTTGCGCCGGAGGACCCATCATGTTCAGCGGGTGACCGTCCGGCATCGATTTCGAATGTCGCATCGAAGATTGTGCACCTGGAAATAATAACATATTTTCAAGATGGTGTACAGCCAAACACTTTCATGAACTTACTTATCGTAGAGCTATTGAAACCACCGGATTCGTGTCTCCTGGTTCGGTTGATATTCGGACAAGGGGACATCGTACCGGGCGATCTACTCGGTGTAAGATCCGACCAAACCCGTGAAACGTGCTGATCCAGGATGGCCTGATCGTTGTCGTCTTCGACCTGTAACTTTTGACGGATAGCGTCGGCAAGAAATTTACCACTCTGGGACTTGTCTGATTGCTCGGCCTATGAAAAAAAAAACAATTTAAGAATGAGCTATAGTTGGAATGTCAATTTTGGAAGGTTACTTACTTTCTGCAACTTCTCATTCAGCAGTGCTTCGTTGTCCCGATGTTGTTTGACTACCTGTAGCTTGCTCACCAGTATGGACACGAACTCTTCCTGGGGCATTGGTTTCTCGAAATGCCGGTGGGTGCGCGGGATAATCTACGGAAAAATATTGGATTTTTTTACATAAGTTTGTAGTTTCTTGCGTTAACAAACAGTGGGAAAACTTACAGCGAACGAATTCGGTTCCTCGTTTGCAAGCGCATTCTCATTCATCAGTCTTCGTTCGATCGAGGTGTGGTGCCGAGAATGGTGTGACCTCCGCTGCGTATGAGGTCGACCATCGCTGTAACGAAATTCGATAGATGAATATTAATCAAAAGAAAGGTTCAACTCAAACACTAGGAATTCCAGGTTCAATCCAAAATGGATTCATCGTTACTCACGTGGATATACTCGAGAGGGACATCGTATCGGAATCGGTCCTTCCCGAACTAAGACTGGCCAGTTCCGAATCTCGGCGCGAAACCGGATTGTAGGACGAATAGTTGTTGTATACAGAGTACCCGTGCGCTCTACATGCATAATTGGTGGATTTGTGCGGTGCGACGAGGGCAGAAATATTCACAGCAAATATGGAGTGAGGGATGATGTTTGTGGGTGGGAAATATCATGGTTGATAGAGGGATTTCAACGAGTGGATAGGAGAGTAGCACCCATCGCGTGGGAGCGCATGCGTGGCAAAAATGGCATACGAAAGGATCATAAAAATGTGATATGAAAGCACACACACACGCAGCATACAAAACACAAACATAAGGATGGTTCAATCCGTTCATAAGAGTGCATAATGCACACACGCAGGATATACGATGAATGCAAATAAAGATGAAAATGAAAAGAAGAAGAAAAGAAAATACAGTATTAAAACATAATAAAAATTAAGCTAGAAATAATATTCATTCAATAACCTAAAGAAATTTGACAGTAACTTGTGTATCTAATGGACACAGGATGACCACTTTTTTATCAATTAACCTTCCAAAGCTGTTCGCAAATATCCGTTTCGGGAAAATTTGACCTGCAGTTTGTTGGCGTTCCCCTGGCCGCAAATGTTCACCGATTTTGATGAAATAAGATTCATTGTGAAGGTTATTTAATCTAGTTTTTCAATGTTTTAACATAAAGCTTATACAATTTACCATGTTATCAGAAGTTTGTTCCGAATGAAAAAGTGTTTGCCGGAATTAGAATTTTCAGAAAATTTTCCTTATATTCCATAAAAATTTCAATAAAAAACTTAAGCGGGCCATAGACTACACAAATTGGCCTGTACAAATTCGATGATTCCGCGTCGATTGTTTGATCTATGCTCGCCCACACACTATACAAACACATTTCACGCGAACACAAATGATTGCTGGCGAAAACAGCAACAGCAACAAAAAAAACCATCTCCACCCCGGCTGGGAGAATGTTTTGTACAAAATATTTCAATCCCGACCGATTTTACTCCAACCGTTTGGGCGCTCATTCAAGCAGTGCCATACACTATGCAAATCGTGCTCACAGCGACAAAATTTCATCGAATTTCATCGCATTTGTACAAATGTTGTGTAGTCTGTGGCCCGCTTTAGAATTATGAGACTGCAAGATCAAATTCTTCCAGTATTGTTTTATCAATGTTTGGATTCAGATTGGTGGGTGGGAGCTAGGTTTTAAGATAATTGGAAAATAAGGGCCACCCTGATGTAAGTCTTCATTAAAATAGTAAATTTGGAATTTTCAGTTTTTTGCTAACTCGATTCTAAATACTAGATTTTTTTTCAGTTATTCCTGTAAACTATTTAACCTGGAACGTTTTCAAAGTTTAAAATCTCTTACCTTATTAAAACTGTGTCTATAATATTTGCCAAATTTCTACACAACCAAATTTCTCTAATGAACAAAATAAAGCTAGAAAAGTGCAAGTTTCAAGCACGTATTTGCAGATCTAGATAATAACCGCTAAAAAATCTACCAAACAAATAACTTCACTCACCCTGGTGGCCTCATTTCCAGTCGCCTTTTCTGCGTGGCCATAAGAGCATCCTTGGTAAGCGTCATTGCTGTTTTGTTGGAAGGCATGTTGATACTACTATTGCTGCCACTTCCGCTGACTCCGGAGGTGACGGAAATGCTACTCCCGGGACCGACCACTACCGGTCCGGTGGCGCCGTACAGCTGCTCGATCGAGTCAGCGTGGGCCAGTTCTGAGTCTTCGTGTAACGTTGGCAAGGCGGAGGAACTATGTGAGATCAGCTCCGAGGCAGAGCTGCTGCTGGTCATTGAAGATATTGCACCACCGGAGGAAGACGGACCGGCTCCAATTGTCGGAATGCTGACACAGCTGGCACCCCCGCTGCCGCTTCCGCTTCCATTCGATTGCATATTCTGCACGTACTGTATGTACAACTCACTTTGCAGGAAATTCGGGTAGGTAGTCTTACTGATGATGGTAGCCACGTCCGCCTGCATCTGGTCGAAGATGTCCGGCGTTAGGATCATCTCATTCTTGAGGCCCGCCTTGATCATATTCCGCATCTGGTCGTCCACGTACAATCTCGAATCCTTGGGAGCTCGTTTTAAAAATTTCCTATAGATAGCTTTAATGAGCTGCATCACCCTTTCGGGATCCGTTTGCTGTTTGAGGCCCTCGCAAGCGAAGTAGAAATTGAGCCGGTTTGCGTGCTCTTCACCTTCGAGCTCCACAAACCGCTTGAAAAGTTCCGCTCCGTCGCCATCGTCCAGCAGATTCTGAAGTTTGTCAGCCCAGCGGTAGTAGCCCGGCGGCGACTCCCGGGACTTATCCGGTTGCAGAGTATCGGTCATCTGTGGAGAGAAATGCAGGTTTAGTTGAAAAATTAAATTCAGAATATCACCTAAAATATTTCAATCCCGATTCGAAAGAATCAGAGTTCAAATTCAAAACCAAAATTTTATACAATGTCGAATTAGAAAATGCATTAATCGTAAAGGTGTTGAACCTGATTAGCTGCAATTTGAACATTAACAAACGTGGTTGAATTGGAAAGGTCTTTCGATCGCATTTTTATTTACATTTTAACACCGTAAACAAATTTTAAACACAAATCTAGTACGCAAAACATTACAAAAACGTTCTCATGATTCATATTAAACATTAGAAGATTTCTATTTGAGGAATCAGAAACAGCTAAATTAATCAGATTCAAAATTTACAACGGAAGATGAGAATCAGACCTTATTCATTATCATCATATCAGCAGACTATAAGGCCAATCCTTGTAGATTAAGGTGGCAGCAAAATGGGTCATGTAGAATTTCATAAACCGACCATATACATTTTGAAGATTGGAAAAAACGGACCTGTTCAAAACTTCAAAGCGCATAAGCTTCCGCTTTTTTACCCTCACAAGTCCCCCCTTTGGTAAAAAAAACGTAATTTTAGTTTTTATACAAAATGACTTAAAAATGCATGAATCGTCAATATCCAAAAAAAGTTAGGCAAAAAATCGACTTTCTAGGACTACGACAAACAAAAAAGTCCCAGATAGTCGATTTCTAGACAATTTTTTTTCTACGTAGCTAGGGGAGATGAGGGCATAATCGCCATCTTAAGGAAAATGCTTATTTAACCATAGAGAACAGCTGTAATATGTGAATTACATCATTGTTTCGTGTTCAGACACTCAAATAGTCTATTGTCTAATTGGATGAAACTTGAAAAAGTGGATAAAAACGTTTAAAAATGCATTTTAAAATTTTTTGCCGAAAGCCGAAAACCAGTCACTGTAGAGGCATAATGAGAAACCCCCCGAGGCTGTAGGAGCACCATTAATGAAGGCAAGATGCCGGGGAATCTAGCAGCGAATTCGACTCGATGAAGTCAACTGAATAATAGAGCTACAACTTAACTTGACGATTTGGCCTATTGGTTAGATGTCGGAGAGGTAATCAGTAGGCTCGAGTTCGATTCCTGGTGGAGGTGATTTTTTTTCATTTATCATTCATGATCATGATTGCACTAAACGGTGAGGCGTAGATTCACCAAACAAAGCATTAACAAAATAATCTAGGTCTGTTTGTAGAATTCAAAGAATTAACACATGCTCATACATTATGTTTCTAGTGTTTTGTTTGACGGATGATGCTTTGATGCTATTAGCCGTATAATGTATCAATAAAAAAAAATCAATCATGAATGGTATGTGCAAAAAAATCCCCTCGAACAGGAATCGAACTCGAATTTACCGATTACCTCTCCGACACCTAACCAATAAGCCAAATCGACAGATGAAACAAGTCAAGCTGTAGCTCTATTATTCAGTTGACTTCATCGAGTTGAATTCGCTGCTAGATTCCCCGGCAGAAAACGCTCATTATGCCTTCATTGATAATGCTCTGTTCGCCTCCAGTGAACAAATTAAAGTAAAAACGCGTTTTAGTTAAAATTGATTAAAGTGAAAAATCAAAAAGTTTATGATGGTGAAAATTGAGAAACAATGTGTAGATCATGTTGCAGTGCGTACATTTCAGATCAAGATGATTTAAAGGTCATAAAAGCTTATTTGATGGTGCTCAAAAATGATAATATTTTCGTCACTTGAGAACCTAGCTGGTTATTATTTATTATTTCTGTAAAGATGAAAAGGATACATCTTTTTGGGTGAAAAATTAATACTATAGGTAGTACGAAACAAGTCCTTATGAAAATTTGTTTAAGAAAATACGTACTTATGTAGAAAAAAGGAGTGCTTATTATGCCCTGGGTGCTCGTTATGCCCTCATCTCCCCTCACAAGAGATTGCATGAATTTCTAAGTCATTTGGTATCAACATTAAAATTTAGATTTTCAGGATTTTTTTTGGTTCCCCTTTACGTGATTTTGTAAGTCAATTTTTTTCCTTTTTTTTTGAGATAACATCAGAGTTCAACGTTTTATCCATTATTAGGACATTTGGTATCAAAGTTAAAATTTCGATTTATCCTATTTCATTTGGTTCCCCCTTTGGAGGGTCAAGAAGTCGAAATTTTTAGCGTTTGGAGGCATCCCTAAATCAAGTCTGATTGGGCTGAAATTTTGCACAGGTCAGTTTTTTGGGTCAATCTACCAAGTGTATATGGTCGGTTCTCACAATTCAATCATAACACTTTTCCCATACATCTATTACCTTAGGTACCTTATCTACACATCCGAAACTGCATCAAGACACTACTACGATTCATCTTGTACTGCATTTAAAATTTTTTACAGTGAAAATTCAATATGGCTTAAATATAGTCAGTAAAACCTATTTTCGACAGATTGACTCTTGCCTAGAATAAGCTTGCCAAAATATTTTTTGCACGTAATCTTAGCTATTTTATTTAAAAACCTGGCCAAATCCGGGCATTTGTTCTCAATTTTTTTTTCCCTAAAATCTCGGGACAAAAATTCAGAAGTTATCGAACATAACAAAAAATTGTAACATTATGTTTCAAACAAAATACACCAGTAGATTTTAAGGCTTCCAAAAAATCTTTCATGTTTAATTTGATAGAACTTGCTCAAAATTATTATTTATGCAACAAGTTGCAAAAAAGTTTTTTTCCTCATCTTTTAACTCAAATTCGATTATTATTTATTATTATTATTATTTATTATTATTATTATTTATTATTATTTATTATTATTTAGGTATTTTTCTGAAAATTAGGACAATTTAGGACTTTTTAAAAACTATTTTTCAAAAATCTGGACGACTCAAGCGTTTTCGAAAAATCAGGACGGTCCCTCGAAAATCCGGACAAATTCCGGAAAATCAGGACACCTGGCATCTCTGCACGGAATTGTGCGAACTTATGCAGTTTCTTTGGAAATGCTTCGCAATGGTAAGTATAATAGTAAGTAATATGGTAAGTTGAATAATAAAGACAGGGTTAACGATTTAAGATTTCTTATCGACATGACTCAGCATCAAAGTCGACGAAAAAAAAATTCCGAATTTTCAACAAAAACAATATCATTCTGCGATTCAGCTCAAAAAGTTTGTGACGGTTATCTGTGATGCTTTTTTCAGAAATTTCAATGCCAAACATCGATAAATTGAGTAATTTTACTTGACAAAAAGGCTTAGAAAGCATATGCTAGTGGTATCTAAGTTCAATAAAGTAAATTCATGAAAAATGTGAAAAATATCTTTATAGAATCAAGAATGTAAACCGTAGCTTTGACGAAGTTTGCTTGAAAATTTGCGAAATTATCATTTTTTTCTGAGATTTTGACAACCTTAACATGCAATGCAACAATGCAAAGATCTTAGAAGAAACTTCAAATTAAAAAACAGTTTTTTTGCGGTTTGTGAAAAAAAACCGGGTCTCCGAGGACAAAATTTAATTTGTGAAAAACTTTTCGAGGATGCACACAGAAAAATGGAATTTAAGTTTATAAATTTCAATATAGATTCTAGCGCTGATAAGACTGATTTCTTAAGAATATATTTTTCTCAATGTAAGTTATCGCTGTGATTTGACTCCACCACAAGGCTTTTAAATTGAAGCGATGATAAATGGTATAATCAGTTCGACCCATAAAGTGTTTTTCCTAGAAAACGGTTCAAACCTTTTTACGCACCATTCGAAAATTTCCGTTTCTAATAATAAAGGGAAACAAATGGTGTTCCCGAAAAAGTTTAAGCTGATTAAAACAATTTATCTGATAATGATCAAGTATATAGCTTAGACCGCTGCAAAAAATGACTTTTTCCTCCCATATGACATTTTTGGTGACTTTTGGGTCACCAAGCATCAGTGTAAAATTTTAGATGATTTGGTTGATACCTGAGTTAGTGCAACGCGTTTTAATTTTGTATGGAAATTTGTATGGAAGAAGATATTTTGCATATTAAATCTCCCAGAAAATTCAAATGAGCTTGAAATGAAGTTGTTCTTTGATTTTTGGTTTGGCTATTCTTAAGCTTCATTTTTTTGATAACATGACTAGCAGCTAAGCATTTCATGAAAAAAGTTATAACCATTTCAAAACAAAAAATTTGAATCCATTGAAAAGTTTTCAAAAATGGCAGACTTTGCTTGCTAGAGCTTTTAATAATTTCATGAAATGTTTTTGCAAAGGTTATATAAATTAACAAGTTTTTTGGCTATGCAATGCGATTTTTTGCGATTTTTTTTATTTTTATCCTACGCCAGTTTTCGAATAGCAGTCAACAATGCTAAAATTTAAAAAATTAATTTAAAAAAAAATATTTTTTCTAGGGTAACAGTTAGGTTTGTTGTTTGTACTGCAAAAATCAAGGAATATTTAAAAACCAATATTATATTTTTTAAACTTCCAGTACATCTTAGTTGATTTTTGAAAGGAAAATTTTGGTTTCCCATACAAATTTTCATACAAAATTAAATCCCGTTGCGCTAATTCAGGACTGAATCGCTTCCAAAATTTTTATCGCTTTTTCTGGCAGTAAAAACAACCCGAAAAAGTTATGGGATGTGTAAAATTTTATGAATTTGAAATTTTCATACAAAGCTTGCAGCGGTCTAATACACAACATGCTTGCATACTAAAAAAATAATTATGTAAATTTGGCGGTTCATATAGAATGTCAATCTAAATTCTTAATTTCTCATTCGAGAGCCATTCGATTGATTTGAAAAGGGCTTCAAATTTAAGATTGATTCTTCAGGCTCATCGGGAACTATTTTGGCGTTGAATTTTTGGATCTGAACCATAAAAAATGAGCATTCAAAAGAAATTTTCATTGACGTCCCTCTTTGTTGAAAGCAAGAAATGTAATATTTTCTTCTGTCTAAGTAAAAATTTGATAAATGATCTGATAAAACTCATATTTCTGTCATGAAAAGTCAATTTGTTGAATTTTTATTCCACAAGAATAAAATCACACAATGCAAAAATATCACAAAATTTTGATTTTCAATCGACAAAAAGCCTATTCCATATTACTTTAAGCTGTGTCGAAATGCTAAATATTGTTTGTTGCATTAAAATGCATCATTTATACTTGAAGCAGCTGAAACGGCCAAGCAACCACTAAAGAAGAAAAACATTCAAATTTTCGACGAATTTGAGTTCAATGAATTAAGGGGAGTTACAAAGTGTCAGTTTAAAAGTGGAAATGGAAAGTGTTATGCAAATGTAAGTGTTGAATGTGATCAAATCATTGTTATTTAAAATATCCGAGAAAATAACATCCCTACGTTAATAATACGTGCTGACTGCTTGCTGAGCTCAGTTTGCTACCTGAAATTCACGTAGGTTTCACGTGATTTTCATGGTGGCAAAAATCTATGAACATTTTCACGTAGCGTTCATGTGAAGATTTCTTTCGGTGTATGTTTCCGTAATGATGATCGATATGATAAAAAAAAAAACATGTCAAGTTTGTTCAATATCCTTATACTCTGGAATATTTTTTTAAAAAACTTCTTATACTCTTGCTTGACCGAAAGCTATTTTGTTTGGATCTACACAGCAAAAATTATTTCCTGTAAAATTACACAAATGTCCTGTAACAAAAAGGAGCAGGACATTTACCGTGATTTTACAGGTCGAAAAACAAATTACGTGACATTTAATTTTCAGTGTACTACTTTTTTACAGGACATTTGCTGTAATAATAAATGAATCTTCGTTAACTTTTAAGGAAAACAATTAATAATTATAGGTTTTGTTTATTACAGGTGATTTATTTTAAAGGTTGCAGTTTTCAGTGACACGTAATAGTCAAAAATTTTTTCTGTGTATGTTCAGATAGAATGCATACGGAAATTTGAACAATGTCGATTGCATCAATGGTGTTTGTACACCAATTTCGTCTCAAAGAGAAGGTGTATTTTTGCAATGCAATCTGGAATTGAGATCCCATAGATTATTTTGAATTTGAAGTTTAATTCTGATAATAACATATGATAGTAAATTCTATTTTTTTTTTCGGATTATATATAGAAAAATGTACCTAGTAAACTTTGGTATTAATTCTGAATAACTAGATGTAAAGGGTGATACGGTCAAAATTTGGTCAATATCAACTTGACGTATTTCTTTCTATTTTGCATTCAAAAAACCTGAACACCCCCCATTTTGAAGGTGTTTGTGTGTGTAGAATGTTGCTCCTATTTTGATTTGGAATTCACTCTTCAGTTGTCGCCAGTCAACTTATCTGCTTTGCCGATGACATTGATATAGTCGGCAGATCATCTGTGGCGGTGGAGGAGATCTACCGCAAACTGAAACGCGAAGCAGGAAGGATTGGGTTGATGATTAATACGTCCAAGACGAAGTACATGCTGGCCTGCGGATCCGAGACCGACCGAACCCGCTTGTCCAGTAATAACAAGGTCACGATCGACGGCGACGAGCTGGAGATAGTCGAAGACTTTGTCTATCTCGGCTCACTGGTGACCGCAGACAATGACACCAGCCGTGAGATCCGGAGGCGAATTATCAGCGGAAGTCGTGCCTACTATGGACTCCACAAGCAACTGCGGTCGAGAAGACTTAGCCCTCGCACAAAGTGTAACCTGTATATGACGCTTATTAGACCGGTTGTTCTCTACGGGCACGAGACATGGATATTGCTCGAGGAGGACCTAGCGACGAGTGTTAAGAACCATCTTTGGCGGCGTACAGGAGAACGGAGTGTGGAGGCGAAGGATGAACCACGAGCTCGCGCGACTCTACGGCGAACCCAGTATCCAGAAGGTGGTTAAGGCTGGCCGGATACGCTGGGCAGGACATGTTGCGAGAATGCCGGACGACTGTCCTGCAAAACAGGTGTTCGCTATGAATCCGGTAGGAACAAGACGAGCGGGGGCGCAACGAGCGAGGTGGTTAGACCAAGTGATCTGGCGAACGTGGGGTGCCCGAGAAATTGGAGAACGGTTGCCATGGACCGAGTGAAGTTTAGGAATTATGTTCGTCAAGTTATGTCGTAAGACGGAATACTATGTAAATAAAAAAATAAAATCTTCAGTTGTCAAAATGCCGTCCAAGGAAGAAGAGCAGCGTATTAAAATTTTGCTCGCACATTGCGAAAATCCAAGCTATTCGCACGCAAAGCTGGCGAAATCTCGCTAAAAGTTGCCAAATCAACCGTTACAAATTTAATTAAAGTGTTTGGGGAACGTTTTTCGACAGCCAGGAAGTCTGAATCGGGGGGAAATCGAAAACCGGAAGCCGCTGAGACGACAAAGAGAGTTGCCGGTAGTTTCAAGCGAAACCCTAACCTCTCTCTCCGAGATGCCGCAAATAAGCTGGGTGTATCGTCTACAACCGTGCATCGAGCCAAAAAACGATCCGGACTATCGACTTACAAGAAGGTAGTGACTCCAAATCGCGACGATAAATAAAATACGACGGCCAAAGCGCGATCCCGGAGGCTGTACACGACGATGCTGACGAAGTTTGACTGCGTGGTAATGGACGACGAAACCTACGTCAAAGCCGACTACAAGCAGCTTCCGGGACAGGAGTTTTATACGGCAAAAGGAAGAGGAAAGGTAGCAGATATTTTCAAGCACATGAAACTGTCAAAGTTCGCGAAGAAATATCTGGTTTGGCTTGAAAAGCAGCATTTTCATAGCTTTCGGGACTGTCAACCAAGAAATTTACGTGAAAAAGTGTTTGAATAAACGTCTGTTGCCTTTCCTAAAGAAACACGGTTGTTCCGTACTGTTTTGGCCGGATTTGGCATCTTGCCATCACGGTAAAAAGGCCATGGAGTGGTTCGCCGCCAACAACGTGCAGTTGGTTCCCAAGGACAAGAACCCTCCCAATACGCCAGAGCTCCGCCCAATTGAGAAATACTGGGCTATTGTCAAGCGGAACCTAAAGAAGACCAAAAAAAACTGCTAAGGACGAGCAGCAGTTCAAGGCAAACTGGCTTTCTGCGGCGAAGAAGGGGGACAAGGTGGATGTACAAAATCTGATGGCAGGGGTTAAGCGTAAGGCCCGGCAATTCGGATTTGGAAAAGCGGAAGCCTAACTGAATATTTTTCCTGAATTTTGAACTAATTAAACTTGAAAAAGAAATTTAATTTGATTTTTTAAATAAACGATTTCACCGATTTACACGCGTTTTCCCTTGACCAAATTTTGACCGTATCACCCTTTATTACATCAAGCAAGGGGTTTAAGTAGAAAGAATACGTTTTACGAAAAAAAATACGAATCCTACCTTTCGACGACTCTCCTCTCCTGGCACTGGCGGTCTAGGTCCACTGCAGGTAAGGTCATCAAATTTGTGTACCGGAGTTTGACTCATCGATGCAAAGCTGATAGCTGATAGGGGTATAAAAACTTACTTCATATACCCTCTTCTATCAACGGTCAGTCAGTCAGTCAGCCAGTCAGTGTTAACTATCGCTTTCGATAGTGTTTGGTTAAACTTAAAAACCAACAAGGAAGACCAGAAAGGTGCGCGTCCTTTGGTTGAGTTCCAGTATTTACTGTACAATTATTATTCTCGTCGTTCGGTTGCTGAAAAATTGATCAACGTCCGGAGGCTTCTCGTTACTTGCGGTTGGCGGCACATGCTGCCAGCTGTTTTTAAGTTATGATGCGTATGGAAAGCTGTTACGTTGCTAATTAGATAAATGTAGTGCGGCGTCTGCGGTTTTTGCGATCGTTTAGGGGCTCCTTTTTACAGCGATGATGATGCCCAGCTGATGTTGATCTGAAATGAAACATGAATGAATATGTTGTGGTTAAAATAGTTCGGTTGGCGATCGGTAGAGGTACAAGAAGGGTTTGATGGAATGGTTTTAAAGGATAGATTTATCAGAGTGGATATATACACGTTGAAGTACAATGGTGCTCTTTTGCCCTTGGCATTTTGTGTGCTCAGACTCATTGAAACGTCAATCATAAAAGCTGGCACATCTCATGGTTCATCTGATTTTTCTTAATTTCCTATATCGTATTGTTCTCCCCCTATCAACTGGATACGGGGAAGATGCTACATAACTGTTCGCATGAGCTGCTTTGGTGAAAAAGATTTGAAGAATTAAGAAAAATAGTTTCGTCAGTTTGTCAGTAGTTCGTCAGTTGCAGATATTTTTCTATATATCTGTATCTCATTTTATAATCATTTTCCAAGAAGTTGCCATGTCAATCGCCTCTTCCCAGCTTTGTAGAACAAAACTTAGAACTGTAGAATGAAACTTAAACTTTTGAAAAATATGGAAAATAAGAAGAAACAAGTTCAAAATTGTCATAATGAGTCGTACGACAAAATACGTCAATACTTATCGAGACACCCACTGTATATAAAGGTAGATTAATATTACTCAAAAAGCAAACAACACAAAACAAGAAAAACCCAAACCAACATCCTGAGAACACCAAATTGTCGCCATGTGCTAGTCGAACGTCCAATAACAACGACCGCGACCCGAAGGACGTACGTTAGTTGTTCCCATTCATCAATTCAACTCCCCTTCTTTAAGGCAACGCAAGCAAGGACCGATGGATTTCACATTTTAAAATCGGTCGCTACTCGAGAAGCACTCTCCGGCGGAATACAATTGGTCCGTCGGCGTTGACGAATCGTGTGTCATTTCTTCGATGCGGTGACAGAAAATGGCTGCCACTGGGAGGGGTGTACTCTTGTTTCTAATGATATGGGATAATGATGTGGGTTACCGATTGTTGTTCGATTGCACGGTTGCAAGACAATCGAGTTCAAAGTAGTCTCTTATAGCTTAGTTAATGGGACAGTTATGAATGTGTGTATCTTGAAAACCACTCGTTCGATCGTAAAACTTTCTGAGAAAAATATGGAGGCAATCTTATTTACATTCATGGAAAAATATGAAAAAAGAGTTGTTTTTTTGTAAGAACTATTTAAAATTTATTCGAAAGATACCGTGGGTCGGCGCACACTTTTTTTCAGATATGATATTGGACAGTTTTTTTTACAGTTTTACTTCGTCTACCTAATCTGTATTTTAGGTGACTGCATCCTACTTCTTCAATATCTGCTCCTTTTTTGACCAATAATTGTTATAATAGACTTCGTCGATTTGGGGTCATTTTTGAATTTCTCAAACCCTGGGGTCTAAAAAGATTCGTTTTGGTTCGAAGCCATTCATGATTTTTTTGCAGAAATATTAACGAACGTTTACTAAGTAAATTTGAACTTTTAGGTTTGTATGGTAAAATTGAATATTTTGTACTGAAAAATCAACATCATTTTTGTTTCTTCTGTGGAACCGAGCCTGATAATAGTTTTTGTGCCAATTGCTAAATTCTCTAAAGGAAATTTTCCGCTGAACAACTTTGTTGAAGACCGTAACTTCGTATCTTATTAGACAAAAAAGATAAGGAAAGGGTACTACGGAATGATTTGGAGCTATTGAAGGCGAGGCAACCACCCCGAAACTACGAGAAACCCAGCGTGGCGGTACTGGAGGGTTTTGTGGTGAATCGATCGAAGGAAGAGTTCACCGACAAACAGATCAATCTACTTAACAAAGGTCTAAACTACGCGGTGTCGAGGAAACCAGATAATCATCGATGTAGAGAGGGCTATTAGGTCCAACAAGCTGTCCCCGGCCCAGAAGGATTGGGCCAGAGCTGAAGTGGCAGATGACTTGAAAAAGGACATCAATGGGAAATCAAACGTCGAGGAAATCCAGATGACGAAAGAGCTTAAGAAAAAGGAGGTGTTTTACGCCAAGGCGGACAAAGGGAATTCGGTGGTCACCATGGACAAAACGGATTATAACCAGTTGATGCAGGCCAAAATCGACGGAGGACCGTACCGAGTTCGAAGAGAGGACCCACTACTGGAGATGGTGAAGGATGTGGATAAAACTTTAAAGGACTGTGGGCCAAGGTTGCCGAAATCGCAGAAAAATCTGTAATTTCACAGAATTTTGAGCAAATTTTCATCACAAAATCTGTGTCACAGAACACAGAATTTTGAAATTTTCACAGATTTCGCAGAATTTTTAAATTTTGAATGGATTTTCGAAATTATAATTCCTCCGAATAGTTCCAAATTTAGATTTCCAACCTTGAATTAGAAAAGTATGATAAGATTGGTAATGGTTATTGATTTTGCCCAACTAAATTGTGAAAAATACTCAACTTATTATCAATTTTCTTTGAAATTCAAGGAAAAAGCATCACAGAAATCCATCACAGAATTTTTAGGTAAAATCACAGAAAGTCAGAATTATTTTTATCAAAAACACAGAATTTTTTTCGGCAACCTTGCTGTGGGCCTATCTTGGGGTTTGCGCCTTAAAAGAGTCTGCCTCAATCACCTCTAGAATCAAAGGTTTACCGAAGATTCACGAACCAGGGAATGAGATGAGGGAGATAATATCGGGTGTAAACGCGCCTAAAAGCGGCTAAGTGGTTTCTGAACGAGTTTAAAAGGATGCCAAAACCCTTTAAAACAAGTAAACAAAGATTTTCTTGAGGAACTTCTAACATCAATAAACGGTTTGCATAAGAATATCAAATTCACTTGCGAAATACAGGGTTGCTAGCGATTTTTCGTTTTGAAATTCCAAAGTTTTTCCCGGTTTTTCCCAGGTTTTCTCCCGGTTATAAATGCTGATTTTCCCGATATTTATAAGACTCGTTTTTGAAATAAAATCATGGTACATAGAAAAAACTCAATACAAAGGGCTTCAAATTTCTACTAATTGTATCCCGACACTTGTTAAACGGTTAGAAATCATGACAAACACTTCGGCGTCTTCTAACACGTAGTCTTTTCGTATCAAATTGACAGGTTTTCATGATTTTTTTTTAATTTTTTTTTTAACAAATCTTACGAACTCCACAATTTAAACAATTTTGAAAAAATAAGTTCGGTTAAATTGACCTTGAAACTATAATGTAGTACTTTTAAGCCGATATAAATTTTTTAGAATTTTTAAAGAGTTCTAGAAAAAAAAGGTCGAGTATGGTGGGGTAAAAGAACGACCTAAGTGCTATCCGATTTTTAAACAATTTTGCAGTTGTTTTTTCCAAAAAACCAAGAGCAACATTTGATTCCTTAGAATTTTATCTTTCTTCTTAAAAACTACAAAGATAATCGATCCACACATATGATAGCAGTAGTCAAAATGCCTAACTGCTGTCGAAACGTACTGTCACCTCCCCAACTACCCCCCCTCCCCCCCCTGTGAGGCAAAAGTTCGGATGATGTGGAGAAAACGTCCGGTCATTCAAAATTTCACATTTCTGCATGAGGTCAAGAGAAAAATTATTTTATATCAATTTTTGCCTACAGCAGCAGCTACAATTTTTCGCGCGAGCATGTTTTTGTAGATTCAAAAATATGCGCTGATGTTTCCAGTGCATTTAAAAAAAAGTTAAAACTTTGGATTCTGTATATCATTTGTACTTTTGCCCCATTTGCAGTTTGTACTTTTGCCCCTTTAAGATTTTTTGTGATTCATAAAATGCAACATTCGCTCATTTCATGTCTGGATGTAGGCAGTCTAAATGATTATCAATCCACGCCTGAGTTTGGGATTTTGCTGTTCCCAGTTTGTGACAATCTTTAAACGTACTTTTACCCTACTCGTACTTTTACCGCACCTTACTCTGTAATTTGTATAGAAATATGTTAACAATACATCGAAACATATTATAAAATCAACTTGTATAGAGATTTGTCATACAAAACTTAAAATTATCAGATTGCAGGAAAATATTTAGTTATTTTCTATTTGCAGTTAATTTTAAGAAATGTTTTTTAAATAAATGTTTTTTTAAATACAAAACAATGAATAACTTTAGTAATAGTCATTTGAACTTAAGGTTCGTGAAAATATAGAAATCGTGTATAAGACAGGGCTGAGCTTTAATTGTTTGAGTGTAAAATATTATTTTATATCAAGGTCAAGACCTTAGATTTTGAAAACTTTAAGCAACAGCTTAACGCAGAAGAATGGATTAAAAAACTTAACATTTGCAATGTAATGCTTCGTTCCTCAGGCTAATTCAAACGAAATACACAACAACAACAACATTGGAAAACCAATATCTTTTTTCTGGTGAAAAAGAGGTGTAACTCTGCTTAAAAACGTCTCACGCTGCCAAATTATTTGCTTGCGGAGAGCGAAAAAATAAGATAACTCATATTTCTCCGCAATTAGTTAAAAAAGCGACTCAAACTTCGTTTGTTTACTAATGAACGAAAATAAGCGTTCATGAGAAAATATCAAACATTTCAATTTTCCCGGTGAGGTGCCGAAATTCCCGGTATTTTCCCGGTTTCCCGGTGACGTGATAAAATTCCAAAGTTTTTCCAGGTTTTTCCGGTTCGCTAGCAACCCTGGAAATAGAAGAAGCCAGGAAATTACCTTTCCTGCATGTCCTGGTACAAAGAGATGATGGCCTTTTCCAATTCGAAATCTTTAGAAAGCCGACAAATACCATGAGGGCACCTCCAACCACCCGTTCCAGCATAAGATGGTGGCGTTCCACCACATGATCCATCGGATGAACTCCATTCCTCTCTCAACTGAAGGGAGAGAAAAGAAACTTCAATATATTTTCCAAACGGCTAATAAAAACGGATACCAAAGTAGATCCATTCAACGAAAAAAGAAAGAGTGCTTCAACGGAAATCTTTCACTACTTTATCCCCCATTCAGAAGGAGTTTCAACGAAGGTCCATGGAGTTCAACAGTGCCAACGCAGTTGAATTACGACAAAAGTTGAGAAAGTTTGATATTGAACTAATGATTACTAGCTCAAATATTAAACTGGAATCCATCTTAGGATCGACTAAAGATCCAGTGGATCTCCTTCATAGATCTGGCGTGTACAAAATCAGTTGTTCCGACGAGGTGTACATTGGACAAACCAAAAGGAAATAGATTGATAGATTCGAGGAACACATGGCTATAGCTGGATCTGACTCAAAGAATAAAATCCTTCCTTCACAGAATCCTAGATCTGCAGTAGCATTACACATGTGTGAATCTGGTCACTTTATTGATCGAGGAAATGTCTCGCTGATTTGGGCTTTGAATAGTAATTCACTTCAATTGGATGTTGCTAAAAGCATTGAAATTTTCAATCAAAAATCATTCCATCTTTTAAACGGAGAAACCGGACCACACTTGGTTGTTCAAATTCTTAGGTAAAAAGTAATACTCACTGAAGAAGATAGTAAGTTGCTATCGAAATACCGGTATCTGAACTTTTCATTTACCGCGAATGAATTAAAAGGAATCTTCGATTGCTTTGATTCAGTTGAATCATTCAACCAAGTAGGCTCACAACACAATAGAGCTTTTTTCACATTTTTATCGTCCATCAAAACTTATCTGTCGCATTAGCTCTCGATTTCATAAAGATGAATTTTTAAAGAAATTGTGCACAATTATTTTTGTCTTCTTTTCTTGCTTCTTTAATATGTCGGAAATGCGTTAGTTTTGAGTTTTGAGTTTCGAAAAAAAATTGGGCTGGTTTTGCATGTCCGATTACTGGAACATAACTATTACCAAAAGAAAATGTAACATTTCTAAATCAACTAAGCAACAGTTCTGGTTTCTGGAATCTGAAATTTGATATATAACCATCTACGATGAGTTTCGGGTGAATTATGGATCTATATTTTAATTTTTTTTTGTTGCGTTTAAATAGCTCGGGGAGCTGACGCTGGAAATGAAAATTAGAGATAGTTTGGAGAAGAAAACTTTAAACTTTAGAGTAGGCAGCGTAGAATAGTGAGCGATCATGAGACGCTCCTGATACCAGTTGGAGGAAGGACAAGGGTGGGTTCGAGACTGGCCTCTACTTACTCTCCCCAAGCATCTCACCAAGGTTGCCGAAATCACAGAAAAATCGGTATTATCACAGAATTTTGAGCAAAATTTTGTCACAGAATCTGTGTCACAGATCACAGAATTTTGAAAATTTTCACAGAATTCACAGATTTTCTAAATTTTGTACAGATTTCCAAAATTATAATTTTTTGGTCATATTCGAGTTTTTATTTCTGACTATAATTCATGAAAATACGAAAACAAGGTAATGTAAATTGATTTTTTTTTCAATTAAAACTGTAGGAAATTTCCAATTTGTTTATGTTTGACATGATTTCCTTATGAACGAAATAGATAAGCGTCACAGAAAACCGTCACAGAATTTTAGGTTCAAATCACAGAATTCGAGATTTTTTTTGGTCAAAATCACAGAATTTTTTTCGGCAACCTTGCATCTCACCCGTCAGCAACTTATGGGATTCGAACCCAAAAGTTTAGCTTGCCGATACCGGGAATCGAACCCAGTACGCCTGGGTTACCAGACTCGCGCCAGCCTATCCACTAGACCACATCAGCGCTAATTATGGATCTATATTTTAATCAAACTTTAACTTTAAGCTTGTATTATTTATTATATATTCGAATGTATTATTATATTTTCGAATTTTTTTGAGGGCTTGTGATATAGCTCAGTTGGTAAGTCTGTTGTCTCCTGAGCAGATGTCCGCGAGTTCGAGCCCAAGAGTAAACATCGAACACAGTTGTACCGGATAAGTTTTTCAATAACGATCCGCCAACTGTAACGTTGGTAAAGTCGCGAATGCCATAATGATGGTAAAACGACTATAATCGAAACAAAAAAAAAAAAAATATTCGAATTTTAATTTTAATTTCTAATGCTTAGCTCTAGTTAATTGCTACTGATTGGTATTCTAATTTAAATTTTTTCTTAGACATTTTGAAAACAGAATCCGCTGAATATTATTTCCCCTAAATATTCTGAAATTTTGTTTCAATTCTTTTCTTGAATACTGAATAAGATTTTTAATTATATAGTTTTAATTTTCTTTAGGGCTTGAGTTCTGGGTACTTGATTATGTCCAGAATGGCACATGTTAACACATTGCGGAGCAAATACGAGATATCTCGTTTTTCGCTCGCCGCAAGTGTGCTACACTTTGAAGCATAACTCAAAAGTTTTTTATTTTATCATAAAATTTTCTTCGACGAAATTGAACACAACACTTGTCGTAACTCAAAGAAGTTGAATTTGTGGAATTTGGTTCAATTATTCCTAAGGTACAGAGTTCCGAATTTCGGTGTTTCTCGGCAATGATTTTTTGCGGTCCGTAAGATATTAATCACCGTTGCCGAAATTTATTCTGTATTTTTGCGAAATAATAACCCGAAAATCCTGTGATGGTTTTCTGTGATACTGTTTCCATTATTTTATTGAAAAGCCAAAACAAATTGGTTGTTTTCTACAGTTTACCAAAAAAAATAATGCACATTAGCAATCATATCACATTGTTTCAATTAAAAGTTAGGAATATAAAATTTTCATAGGCATCAAAATTTTTAATTTTGAAAAAAAAATGAGCAAAAAAATCTGTGAATAAATTAAAAAATTCTGTGCTCTGTAACACAGATTCTGTGATGAAAATTTGCTCAAAATTCTGTGAAATCATAGATTTTTCTGTAATTTTGGACAGCTTGGAGTAAATCTGAATTTTGAGTCTGAATTTGCAAACCAACCAGGAAAAATGCACGTTGTATATCGTAATTCGAATTTATAATTTGAAGTTTGAATTCAAATTTTGAAAATTATTCTAAGGCTTTAATTTGCTTTTCAATTTTCATTTTTTTTATTGTGATAAATGCGCAAAATGTTTAATAGAATCACACAAAAATTTGTAAGTTTTTTCTACCTTTTATGCAACATGGTGGCCATTAATTTTTAATTTTTCTGTTTTCCCGCATTTTTTTCCTATCAAAGGACAAAAATTGAACCTTATTGTGAAAAACTATTTTTTTTAACAAGAGATAAGTTCTTCGCGCCTTTTCTGCTTGTCAATAATTTGAATTTTCATTTTTGGACAAATTTTTCAACCGTTTTTAACATGTAACATAAACCAGAAAATTTTGATAGATTTTTTTTTGCAAAAACTTGAAGTATGGTTATGATACAAAATGTGCACTGAATATTGTGATTTTTGATAAATTGTTCCTTCCATTACCTCAATTCAAAATAGTCAAAATTAAGAAAATTACCAAAAAAAATTCTCGAAATATTTTGGAACTAGATCTGAAGTGTATGAAAAAATGTAAGATGTATGCGCTGAGCTCAAGAATCCCAGTTATAAAAATAAATCCCACAATTCTTCTATGGAATTTAGATTCCGATTTTATACCGCTTTTTAGAAACAAAATTTATGATAATACCAATGAACTTTAGAATTCAAGTAATTTAGGGACAAATGATAAATCCATAAAGAATTTTCCTGGTTTTAATTGGAAATTCCAGGTTTTCCCCGATTATCCCGGTTCCATTTTCAATTCCCATTTTTCCCGGTTTTACCACCCTGGCCACCCTGTTAGCTGCATCTTCTCCTACTCATACAGCAATCGCTTCGAGCGTTCGAGTCGCAGGGCTTTTATTCGTTCTTTTATCAAATGATGCATTTAAGTAATCTTTGACCAATCGTTGCATGGAAGAATTCGAAATATTTACTTCCTAAGTCAGCCTCTAGAAAGATCTTACTGGATTACGCTTCACTTTCGTCTTGGCAATTTTACCACTTTTACAGTGCGTGCAGACATTTGAATATCACTTTTTTGGGTTTTTTTTTTTTGAATATTTTACTCTCACGTGATGTAAAAGAAATTCCAATATATGGAGCTTACCTGAAAATTCTTTGGCTACAACTTTGCTAAAGACAGACAGTTCTGATTTTTTTAATACTAAACATGCCAACACTTTGTATATTCATACCCTCAGGAGCCAAATGACCCCAAACACTTTTTTCGCTAAAACTCCCTTGTTTCTCAGCCGATTTATACAAAATTTATGGTTTTAGAAAGATTCAAAGTCGAAGAAAACAAATTGAAAAAAAAAACATATTCAGGAAAAGACTGTGAATCAGTTATTGAGTGCTCGAAAAAAAAAAAATTCACTCAGTGTATAAGTAAGCTGAAATTAGAAGCTATATGTATATGGAAATATTTTTTAAGATCTCAAAAAATGTGAAAAAAGTGGTGTACAAACCGTACGTTTTGATCAATCAACCACCGAAGTTGTTCCAGTCACAGTAGAAAAAATTAGAAAAGTAAATTGCAAAGGTGACGTAATTTGTCACATTTTGGCAGCTTTATATTTATAAAAAACAAAACAAAGAATTTATGACGACTATTTGAAGGTAACTGTTTTTCGAACTTTATATCAATCCTGTAGTGGAATTTGCGAAAAAAAAATAATTATATTAGGCGTTATCATCATTTACAGTTCAAAATATGCCATTTGACCCTCTGCGGTACGTTCAGTTTTAAGATATATCTTTGAAAACCAAACAATTAGACAGAAACTGAAACCTGGTTTAAATCAAGAACATCAAGTTGATTCCAAATCACTTTTCGTTTTTTGATGTACCTATGAATGTATTCATTTCTTCATCAATTTACCAAAAAAATATTTTTACCGTACCGATGTACAAGATCTAGCACCAAGTTAGAATTCTGGACGTTAAATTCAATGGAAATCATTAAACTCCTAATAATGAAATTCCCAAGTGTCAGCAACAGTTTTACAAAACATTAGTCACATCCTGAAAAACTAAAAGCAATTTTTAAAACAATGGATGAATCATCCAATAGGATGTAAATTCCCGTAAAAAATACCTCCTTACACAGTCTCCTTTATCCTTTTTTATAACATCAAACAAGCTGTGAAAAAATCGTTTTATGGCAGACGTTCTTTTCAATACATGTTCGAGCATCTGTAATTTAGAATTATTGGGGGTCCATCTAATATTGGGAGGGCCATAGTAAATTTTCGAACAAACGCAGAAAAAAACAGCCAAGAACCTGTTGGGGTCGTAGGTGAAAATCGTGACCAACGCCAAATGTACCCGGGAGATGCATTTGGTGCGCAAAGTCATGTTGCTTGTTATGTTGAACCGACAAGTAGGTATCCATAAGTTGGGCTGTTCAGTATGGGCGGTATGGGGCTTCAACAGCTTTCAATTTATGAATAAGCTTAGTATAATTTACTGTCAATTACGTAATGATAACATATGTGCCGCCGTCCATGGAACTGGATGATGAGTTAATATTATGAGAGAAAAATACAGGTTACCGTTTCATTTTTTGTATTTTATTTTTTAAATCTGAAGAAGCTTTGTTTGTTATTTTTAATTTTGATTTCAGAAAAATATTTTTTGGATTATTGTTTCAAGGTTCGTACTGTTTGACGTTATGATGAAAAAGAATAGAAAAAAACCCCGGAAAACATTCATATCCAAACAACCGTATCACGAGGCAGCATTTATCGACAGATGCATCAAGTTTTCGTTCCCATCAGTTCTAGTTATTAAATTACGAACTCTGGGGCTCCGGGTATTAAAAATTAATAAACCGCTGTCTAAGAACGATTTCGCTCACAGTCAATCATGTACTCTAAAGGAGCAAAAAAAAGGCTGAAGGCAAAAGGTAGAGAAAAAAACTTCCCGACTATTTCTCACAAACCATTCAAGGGCCATCATGAGGGATTCCATTTTTCAGGCCATTGTTTGTTCTGCGATGGGTTTATGTACATTACATTCATTCCCGTAGCTTGACGTGCGCTTCAATGTGCATGTGTACATACATTTCTCTTTAAATCCAAGTCCAAAACAATAACAGCAACGGGTCCCTCCGCTACGATTTCCTTTGGGCTCACTTGCAGAACAGGAGAGAAGTAAATATAAAAAGAAAAAGCGAATGCAAAAAGGGGCTGAAACTTTAGCTTCTACCGATTCGGGGTTGAACTCGAGAAAGGAAATAATGAAGGGGGAAGCCTCTGGTACAGAATGGAGTCGATTTTTAGAATTGCTTGAAAGTTTTTCTGGCCAAGCAAATCAAAACATTCACATATTAGTTTCCATTACTTATCATTAATTTTAGCATCCAATTTTTATCTCCTATACTTAGATATATATCTATGAACAGAATTATGAACATAACTTTTCGATTAATATCGAAAGCATATATTTATGTATTGAAGAGTCGTTTCTGCTCATGAATTTATTGTTTGAATGTATTTGTCAAATTTTCGGTTCAAGATTCTGGATTTAGATTTCAGCTTGAGAAACTTAGAAAATTCTAGATTCTAGGTTTTCATATTTGAATCTCCGATTTATTTTCATAATTCAGCATTCAAATTCAGATTTCAGACACTGATTTCAGATTCAAATTTCATATTTCAGAGTCAGATTACAGACACACAGATTACGGATTCAGATTTTAGTTTCAATTTCAGATTCAGATTCAGATTTCAGATTCAGATTTCAGATTTCAGATTTCAGATTCAGATTTCAGATTCAGATTTCAGATTCAGATTTCAGATTCAGATTTCAGATTCAGATTTCAGATTCAGATTTCAGATTCAGATTTCAGATTCAGATTTCAGATTTAGATTTCAGATTCAGATTTCAGATTTAGATTTCGGATTCAGATTTTCGATTCAGAATTCAGATTCAGATTTCAGATTCAGATTTTAGATTCAGATTCCAGATTCAGATTTCAGATTCAGATTTCAAATTCAGATTTCAGATTCAGATTTCAGATTCAGATTTCAGATTCAGATTTCAGATTCAGATTTCAGATTCAGATTTCAGATTCAGATTTCAGATTCAGATTTCAGATTCAGATTTCAGATTCAGATTTCAGATTCAGATTTCAGATTCAGATTTCAGATTCAGATTTCAGATTCAGATTTCAGATTCAGATTTCAGATTCAGATTTCAGATTCAGATTTCAGATTCAGATTTCAGATTCAGATTTCAGATTCAGATTTCAGATTCAGATTTCAGATTCAGATTTCAGATTCAGATTTCAGATTCAGATTTCAGATTCAGATTTCAGATTCAGATTTCAGATTCAGATTTCAGATTCAGATTTCAGATTCAGATTTCAGATTCAGATTTCAGATTCAGATTTCAGATTCAGATTTCAGATTCAGATTTCAGATTCAGATTTCAGATTCAGATTTCAGATTCAGATTTCAGATTCAGATTTCAGATTCAGATTTCAGATTCAGATTTCAGATTCAGATTTCAGATTCAGATTTCAGATTCAGATTTCAGATTCAGATTTCAGATTCAGATTTCAGATTCAGATTTCAGATTCAGATTTCAGATTCAGATTTCAGATTCAGATTTCAGATTCAGATTTCAGATTCAGATTTCAGATTCAGATTTCAGATTCAGATTTCAGATTCAGATTTCAGATTCAGATTTCAGATTCAGATTTCAGATTCAGATTTCAGATTCAAATTTCAGATTAAGATTTCAGATTCAGATTTCAGATTCAGCTTTCAGATTCAGTTTTCAGATTCAGATTCCAGATTCAGATTTCAGATTCAGATTTCAGATTCATTTTTCAGATTCAGATTTCAGATTCAGATTTCAGATTAAGATTTCAGAATCAGATTTCAGATTCAAATTTCAGATTCAGATTTCAGATTCAGATTTCAGATTCAGATTTCAGATTCAGATTTCAGATTCAGATTTCAGATTCAGATTTCAGATTCAGATTTCAGATTCAGATTTCAGATTCAGATTTCAGATTCAGATTTCAGATTCAGATTTCAGATTTCAGATTCAGATTTCAGATTCAGATTTCAGATTCAGATTTCAGATTCAGATTTCAGATTCAGATTTCAGATTCAGATTTCAGATTCAGATTTCAGATTCAGATTTCAGATTCAGATTTCAGATTCAGATTTCAGATTCAGATTTCAGATTCATATTTCAGATTCAGATTTCAGATTCAGATTTCAGATTCAGATTTCAGATTCAGATTTCAGATTCAGATTTCAGATTCAGATTTCAGATTCAGATTTCAGATTCAGATTTCAGATTCAAATTTCAGATTCAGATTTCAGATTCAGATTTCAGATTCAGATTTCAGATTCAGATTTCAGATTCAGATTTCAGATTCAGATTTCAGATTCAGATTTCAGATTCAGATTTCAGATAAAATGGTATTGACACTCCAGGGACTGTCCAAGGTTGCCGAAGAAAATTCTGTGTTTTGACGAAATAAAATTCTGACTTTCTGTGATTTAACGCAAAAATTCTGTGATGGATTTCTGTGATGCTTTTTCCATTAATTTCAATCAAAAGTCATGTCAAATTGCGTCTTTTTACATTTTACTTAAGAAAAATCAATAAACATTACCAATTTATATCATAATTTTCCAACTCAAAGATAATTATTCAAGTTTATATCGGTATAAAAAAAAAAATAATTTTGAAAAAACACCCAAAATTTAAAAATTTTGTGAAATTTGTGAATATTTCCAAAATTTTGTGTTCTATGACACAGATTCTGTGATGCAAAAATGGCTTAAAATTCTGTGAAATTATAGACTGCAACGGGTGAAACTTTCTGTGACGAATGAGGGATAATATTAGCAGGTTTAAATGCAAAACCGCAAAGAAGAAATTCAATTATTACCTTAACTTTATCCTACAAAATCTCGTCGAAAATTGTCACCTTTTTCTAAGTCTTTATAAAGGAAACTTGTTTATTTTATTTTTTTGATTAGAATGGCTCTGATACATATAAAAGTCATGTGATAACCTTAAAATTTCAAATTGAAGTTCTAATCAAAAATTAGTTTATTTTTTTTTGTCCTCACATTGAACCTTACTTTTAATCTCTGGCTTTTAAATAGATTTCGCTGAATCTTATTCTCTGAACCTTTTTAATACCGAGCCAAATGGCCGGATTTGCAGAGGTCTACGGAAAAGATAAAAAAAAATCAAAAAACAATGTTCACAGAATAATTTACATTATTTGAGATTTTTATTTTTTGGAACATAATCTTAACTCTGGGAAAATATTAATAATTCTATCTTTTGGAACATATTAAGCTGAGATGAGCAAACTTAAACCCCTTTTAAACCGCAACAACGATATATCCCCGCTCGGTTTTAAAAGGGTTAAGCATTCTGATTTTTTTTTCGATTGTGGCCTTGGACACTGAATCCGGTTTTAGATGGATAAATTTTAAATTATTTTTTTATATTGCGTTTTTAGAGCCTGAGTTCTGCTTGCTGGATACTGGATTTGGCAAATCATTCTTAATTCCGAGAATTTTCAATCAAGCCTAAAAAAATTCAACGTTAATGCAAATTTTAAATTTGAAATCTCAATCCAAATTCGTTAACTATGCTATGCTGCTTTTGTGAATAAGGGTTCCGAAACTTATACGCATATAATTGGTGCAATAAGGACGTTTAACCGCTTCTCCGATCATTTTGATTTTGACGTTTCGAGGGAATTATTCCGAAGAAGAATCCTTAGTGCTTTAAGTATAGTATAGGGTAAATTCCATGTAATTGTAGTTTGTCTGTAATTTTTAACCTATCATTTGGATCAATATGTGATCTGTGATGAAAATAAACAAATAACAAATGATAAGTAATTTTTTTTTATTTCTCTTCTAATGTAGAATGCGGTTTCAGAAAAAGCGCAATTTTTTTTGTAAATTTAATTAAAAAATCTTTGATCATGAGACCTTTGTAAATAAGAAGACCTACATGTGATTTTGGACTGTATTTATTTAATTTTTTTAATTTAAAATACATTTTTTACAATCCACTAGCAAAGAAAAAATTTTAAAATACCCATAAAATATTTAGGAACTGAATCGTAAATACTGTAAATGTAAGCGCTAAGCACAAAAATTCAGATTTTTTTTCATTATTGAATTTACTTTCCGATTCTCTCTCGCTTTTCCCCAATGACCAACCTTTAATAAACAACTATGAAATGTAGCACATGGAAAAAAAATATCATGATAAAATGAATAAACTTTAGAATTCAATAGGTTTTTATTTGAGAAAAACGATTTCTACAGATTTTGTCCGGGTTTTTATTCGAGATTTCGGGATTTTTCTCAGTTCGCTGGTCATAATATGGTTTTAAAGACAATAAATAGGATTTTTAAGAACAGGTGAACCACAGTTTAAAAAATTTTGTCAATTTTAATTCTGGCAGTTCGGTGATGGAATATTCCTTTAAAAGAATTGGAAAGTGATACATAAAGCATGGATCACGATGAATCTGGACGCCTTAAAACGGGTCTATCTCGGAGCTATGTAAACGAAATAAAAATGTTTTATACTTAAAATGTAGGGTTTTTATTGCACTTTAAAGGAAAAATAATAAAAAAAATATTCCGATAGTGTTTTGATGAATTTTCGAACTTTTCGTCGAGTACCACTCATCATAGTTTGGACACCCTATTCGCTGACCTCAGCGGCCATTTTGTTCCACAATCTCTTCGTCTCTGTTGCACCCCGAGTCGTCCTACCATTCTTCTTCACCTTCTGCTTGAAAATTGTCCAAAATTTTTCAATAGGGCGAAATAGAGGGCAGTTGGGTGGGTTGATGTCCTTTTCGACAAAATCCACCCGTTGGCCCGATAAAACTTTAGTACCTCTTTTTTGTAGTGGCAGCTTGCCAAATCTGACGAAAACTTTACTGGTCCTTTGTGAGATCTAATGTACATTTCGGAGTCCATGGTCTTGTTTTTCACAAAAACCGGGGTTTTTCGTCCGCAGCTGCAAATACCTTGCCCGATCAAACACTTTCTTGCAAACTTATCGGCAAAAACGAATTCGAACTTGCCGGGGACATCACCCTGACCGGTTCAGTGCCCCACTGCAGCGGCTTTATAAAATTTTTGTCCAGGACTTGGATTTCGCGCCAGGATTTTGCGATTTTTGAACCCGACCACGTCGGGTTTTTGACGTAGGTGTCCCAAATTTATTTTCGTCTCGCGGCCTCCATAACGTATAACTTTTTTGGAACAAAACGAATCGCAATGAAATTTTCAGCACTGATAGAGGATGATGATGATATTTATTTAAGACCTTTCAACCTTAGAGGTCATTCGGGTCTGCCTGATAGAGGAACATTTCCGAAAAAAGTACGTCAAAACATTTCAGATCCAACAACTAGGAGCGCAATGGTGTAATAAACAGTGCGTCCAGATCCATCGTGATCCATGCTTTTTGGATAGAAAAGTTAGAAGAATTTTTTTTATAGATGTTGAAAAGAGCAAACAAATATTTTGCGAGGAAAACTTATTAACACATTGCGGACCTAATACGAGATATCTCCTTTTTCCACTTGTGGCGAATGTGCTACACTCAGAAGCATAACTCAAATGTGTCAAATTTCATAATGAAACTATATTCTACATAATTGAACACTACACTTTCGGTAACTCAAAGAAACAAATTCTTCATAAATTTGGTAAAGAGGTTTCGGAGATTCAGAACGCCGAATTCCGGTGTATCTAGTCGAATCTAAAGTTTATTCATAAATTTTGTTTGTATAAACTTATCAAATTATGTTTATAAAAAAATAAAAAATGTATAACTGTAAGTACTGTACTGTAAATACTGTAAATAACAAACGCCTAATTACTAGCCAAATGCCGGTGTATTGTCACAAAACCAACAAGTAAGTCAATGGAACTAGATCACATACCTGTAAATGCCCAAATTCATACAACGGTTGGGATTGCCACCTTCTTGATAAGCTGCCTCCGGTTACACCAAAAGTTCAATGAAAAGAATCATTGAACCATTTCCATTTTTTGGTTTCATCACAAACAGAAATCTAATCCGATTTCGAAAGTAAGAGATCTTCCTTTTATTGTGTCACCAACAGCTTCATTCACAGAAAAAAAAAGATCCAAATCTTGTCAACACAACTTTTGTCACCCGTCGTGGTGAAGTAATTGACAACCCAAACGAAACTCAAACAATGACGAAGTGATCCTGGAGGTCGCGCCAAAGATGAAGATTAGAATAGTAGAGATGCGAATCGATTCGGTATCACACTTGTTGTACACCCAAACAGGAAACTGAAACTGAATCTGGGATTCGGTGGAAGAGGACATGGAACATGGAAGGATCTTCCGGTGCTTGGGTAAATAATAATAATGCCTGCCTGCCTGGCTGTTAGCATTTCCGACTTTTGGTGATGCATTCATCCGCCGAGGGAAAAGGGATAGCCGATGTTTTCTATTCAATCATTGAACAGGCATGCGCAATGGGTCGCGTGTTTTAATTTCAGTTTGGGGAGGATTGATTCAAATGTGATGTCAATGAATTAGAACTAGGAATAAATAAAAACAAAATAAATGATTTTCAATAATAAGTCAAAATGAATCTGGCATATTAATTCGTTGAGGATGGCCAAAAGCTAATTTCTCGAAGTTTAACTATATTTTTTCATGTAGTTCAAAAGTTTTTTTTCATATTATGCATATGAACTGTTATCTCACAAAATTTGAGCTTTCTAAAAGATGTGTGTGAGATACAGAAATTCTACGAAAGTTGGACTTTTTGGACATTCAAACTGCAATATCTCAAAAACTAAGCAACAACTATTGATTTTGCAGAGCTATTGTTAAAGTTATTTAGAGTTCAATCAGTTATTTTAAAGTTATATCAATTGTATACAAAGTCATGATTCAAAATGTGAGTGTTGGACCGAAAAAATGCTATTTGCATACAATTTTGGACGGTTAATTAGATTTTTTCTTACTCAATTATCAAAATTTTCAAAAAAGGTAATACCGAAGAGAAAATGATTCATTTGTGTTTTAAAATCAAAACATCATGATATTTTTTTGTATAAAATTGATTTACATATAAAATATGATCTTTAAATGCAAACATTCGTTCGAAATTTTACAGAAATCGCATTTTTTTTGTTCATGTCTTAAATATTGTGCCTCGCATAACTTTTGATCCAATCGATACAATTTTTTCAAAACTTTACACATGCTAGCTTTAAACATCAACTTCTTTGCAAAATTACAATAATGTGCGTTTTTTTACTGTGACCGGCTCTTGTTCTGCGCATTTTTATATATCGCTAACAAGAAACCAATTTAAAAATCAATAAGAACTTTTAGAAAAAGCCTAAGCTAAATGGGAAAATGTGCAAAGTTTATAACTAAACAAAAATGGTACCGATTTGGGTAAGTTATGAAATTTTTGAAAGTAGTGAAGATGTTAGAAAAAAAACCATCTGAAACTTATTGCTTTCTAAAGGATAGAGGTATTTAAACAAAGTGAACAAATTTAGTTTTATCGAAAATTTTGTACTTAGAGTATGAATATGATAAAAAGATAGGTATTGTAGTAAAACACATTTTAATTAAATGACACATTTCGTATAAATAATTCAAAACAGCCGAAAAAAAGTTAATTCAAGTCTCAACGAAAGTAATATTTGAATCTCGTGAGCAATCATTTTTATTTTAAACACCTTGTTTGAATTTATTTTATAAACTTTGTAAAACTCTATGCTTTTCATGAAAGTGTATTGATTTTCAAGACGTTTATTCAGTTTAAAAACTGGTTTGATTTCACTGTGTTAGATAAGGTCACAAATAAACTAATGATTTCTCGTTAATTTTATTCAACAATGACATCGAAATTTACATTTCTTTCTCCTTAATATTTCATCTGAATATATTTGCTGAGTTCTATTTCATACCGGAGGACAAATCGTCTGTTACGTCATACACGAACGCGCCGGCGCTACCAACGAGCCCCCACCAGAGTTCGCCTGTCATGGCCCACGATGAGAAAGAAAAGGAGAGAGAAACTAAACAACGGCATGTCATATCAAAATCGCATGTGATTCAGAAGGCAAATAATTCTAAACCAATTTGAGTATTCCGTTATTAACTGCCTGGTAATACTGAACTTTAAGTTGCACAGTTGTAAGGTAGTTAGTTGGCATCTACATTCACCGGTATTTCGCTAAAAGAGTTTAGAATAGTACATTTGTTTTAAGTATAAATTTATGCTCTTTATAGTTCATGCAGTAAGGTGTTCTAGTGACTATAGTTCATGCAGTTAGGTGCACTATTGACTAAAGCTTAGTTCTTTTAGAAATGGGACACTTTCATTTGCTAATAGCTCGTTAACTAGTTATTGGATATTAAAAATTTTGACAGCATTTTGTTGCCTGTAAAAAGTACTATTCGACCTATTTTTTTCAAAATTTAAAATTTACGCGTTTTTGAGATATGTACGATGCAAGAGAAAAAGAAAAAAATAATTTTGCACAGTTTCCTTGAAAATACGTCATCATCAAATTGATAGCTGACAAAACCGTTGATTATTCAAAGAATTACTGAGTTTTTGTGGTGGATAAGTATGCAAACACTGTCAATAATGTCCACAAAGTTCAAATCAAGCATTGAAGTGAAGCACATGATCGGCAACAACGGTTAAGGATCATCAAGGAAGTCAAGTCTCATACCAGCATTTTTAATTTTCAATAAACGAAAAACTAAGGGTAGATCGCTGAAATGTCCAAAACAATTTTCTCCGATAAACTGAAAGTGTTGCGTAGTAATGACTCATTGAAATCCAACCTCAAACAACCATTTTTTGATAGTTCCAAAGCTCTTAAGCTGTAAAACCGATACCGAAAAAAAAACGTTCAAAAATGTGGTAAAAAATAATCAAATTTGTTCATTTCGAAACAACTGAATCCACTAAAATGCTTCCAGTTTCCAGTTTCCAGAGAAGTATTGGACCAAAAAGTATCAGAAATTGAAGAAGGAGGGTGAAGCCACCTTAAATATAGATTTTACGAAGTATAAGTTGGAGAAACTGATCAATACCACGACTGAAAAAAGTGTGCGTCGGCCAATGGGAGATACCAAGAATAAAGTAGAAATTTCTTTAACAAAAAACGGTAAATATTTTTTTTCAAATTTTTTCATGAAAGATCATAACATTACCTTCTTTTTCTTCATAGAAAGTATTTGGTTCCAACGAATGGTTTTTGAGATACAGGCATTCGTAACTGTCCCATTTCTAAAAGAACTAAGCTTTAGTGACTAGTACAGTTAATGTTAATGACAGACTGACTAGTACTACAGGTAACATACAATCATTGATGACAGCACACTGAAACATGAACTTAACGTTAAACTTATGCTAGGCCTCACGCAACACGAACGAACAGTACCGTACTGGGTAGAACTCCGGACAGCGACGAGAAACATTTATATACAAACCGTAAGTCATCTGATATTAATTTAATGACGGTGCACAGAAGCATAAAAATATCGTTGAACTTATGTCAGGTTTCACGCCCCATGAGTTAAAACTCCCACACTAGGTCGAAATTCGGACAGCACACCGATTATTAAAAAACGTAAGTCACCTGTAGAAAAACGATTGCGCATGAACATAACACAACAGAAATTGAATTAAAAATTAAACTTATGTTAGGTCTCACGGTACACGATAAGCTATTACCGTACGGGATCGAATTCCAGACAGTAAACGAGATAATAAAACACTAAACGTAAGTCATCTCAAATACAATCAAATTTTTCGCGTTACTAACGTAGTTTACCCTATTGTATATCGCTTGCAGGAGAAATTTAACTGATTAATAAAATCTGTTCAAATTCACGGAAGTCGATCGTACCGTCTTGTTACCAGCTTCGGGAACAAATTAAATTTCTCGTTTATTCGGAATGATGAATAACGATGATGGAAATGGTTCAAATAATAATTCAAGTAATTCACCCGGTAGTGAAGGGGCGAGTTGTGGAACATGCCGTAGACCTGATACCAATCGAATGGTGCAGTGTGACCAATGCGATGTTTGGTATCACTATGAGTGCGCTGGCGTAGATGAAAGTGTAGCAAATCGGGATTGGATTTGTGTAAAGTGTGAGAGGAAGTCTTTGCTGAAGGAAAGGGTTTCTTTAATCGGTGAACGCGATGAGCTCCGTAAACAGCAGAAGCGGTGGCAACAAGATCTACAACAACAGAAGCGGTTAGAAAAACAGCAGCAGCAGCAGTTAGAAACGCAACAGCAGATGTTGGATCATTTTGAGCAGCTTCAGTTGCAGTGGCCCATGTCGCAGCCGTATAGTAGGCAGTCGGAAGTTTCAGCACCTAGCATTGGTAAAGAGAATTCTTCAACAGATCTTCCCGGGAGAAATACAGGAACTATCCCAAAGGATGTGACGTTTTGCCGTAGTGGAAACTTGCGTGTAGAGGAACAACATGAGCCATCGGTCAATCGGTCGATTGATCCGAATGGATCGTTGAACAGAACTAAGAAACCGGGTTCGAAAAGCTCTAGACGATCAGAAAAGGCGAAGGAGATGCAGCTGAGAGCTTTAGAAGCCAGACAGGAACTGGAAAAGAGGCAGCTTGAGGAACGTCTTGCCTTGGAGGAGGAACTTTTGGAATCCAGCGATAGCGAAGCAGAGACGGTGATGAGTAATAAGCAGCTTGAAGATTGGTTAGATGAAACTGAATGCGTTAGAGTTGAGGAAGATGACATGAATGAGATACGGGCGAATCAAACTCCGTTACCGAAATACTCAGTTAACCCGCAGATGCTTGCTAAACCAGGAATGTCGCGAACTCAACAACAACCTAGGTATGTGTCTGTCGATCGTCACTCGCAAGTGAGACACACCTCAACGCCACGAGAGGTTGGAACATGCTTGAAAGAAAATACAGAAAAAGCTGTAGCCTTGAATAAAAATCATCTAGCGGCACGACAGACTGTGAAGGATCTTCCTAGGTTCGGTGGTGATCCCGAAGATTGGCCCAGGTTCATAGCGGCGTTTGAACGAACGTCTAGAATGTGTGCATTCGGAAACGATGAACTCCTTGACCGACTGGAAAGATGTCTTCAAGACAGGGCACTGAACGCTGTGAAATGTTTACTTTTACATCCTGATAATGTTCCGACCATAATGAATCGCTTACAAACATTGTTTGGAAACCCAGATTCAATCATCGAGACAATGATTAGGCGAGTAAGGATGATGCCACCTCCTAAAGCGGAAAGAATGGAATCGATTATAGATTTCGGTGTCGGAGTACAAAATCTTTGCGCAACAATCCAAGCGTGCGGAATGGATGAACGCTTATACAATGCTACGTTGATACAAGAATTGGTTGAAGTTCTTCCTTATCCTTTGAAAGACAAATGGGCAAGGCATATTTACAAAACAGGCGCTAGCTCTTTGTTAGAATTCAACGAATGGATCGGAAGAATTGTTGAGGCTTATAGTCTGGTAACGAGACCACAGGTGTGGGTTAAATCATCAGGAAAGACGAAAAGAGATGAAGCCTATCTGCATGTTCACATCGATTCGCCCATTGAAGCTAGTGGTGGAAACTGCCTTGCATGCAATGGAGAATGCGCTGGTCTGAACGAGTGTCCCCGCTTCAATGAAATGACAACTGCATCCCGTTGGTCTCTTGTGAATGATAAGAAAATTTGTCGCAAATGTCTTAAAAGGCACTTCAAGGCATGTGAAGTAAGGGTTCAATGCAACAAAAATGGCTGTCAGTTTTTACATCACTTTCTTCTGCATGACGAAAATAAGCACAAAGTCAATATCCGAAAAATTCCACAAAACTCATCTTGCAATACCCATTACCGTTCACATGAGGAGATTCTACTTAAATACGTACCAGTTACTGTTTACGGAAAGAATAAATCTATTACAACGTATGCCTTTTTTGACGCAGGGTCTACCTGTACGCTGATGGAGCATAGTTTGTGGAACGAATTGAATCTGGAAGGAGAACAGTACCCACTCTGCATAAACTGGACGGCAGGGCAGGGGAGGTACGAAGCTGATTCTGTTAAGTTCTCCGTTGATATAAGTGGCACTTCGAATCAGAAAAATAAGTTCCTTCTTTCGAGTGTACACACAGTACGAAGCCTGGATCTTCCGTCACAGAGTTTGTGCCTTTCGGAATTAGTGAAACATTTTCACCATCTGTCTAACATACCGGTGGAGTCGTATGAGAATGTCAAACCAAGGATTTTGTTAGGAATGGATAACATTCGTCTGGAGTACCCATTCGATTCTAAGGAGGGTGCTGAGAATCAACCAACTGCAGTTTTGACACGCTTAGGATGGATTATTTATGGACCGTGCCTTGTGCCAGGATCGGCATTCTCCGAAGAAAATAAGCAAGCTTTTACCTACCACATTTGTCAATGTGAAACGCTTAATTCAGCAGTAAGAGATTATTTTTCATTCGATAGCCTGGGTATTTCAACAAGTAGCGATCGATTATCTTCAGATGATTCGCGAGCATTAGATCTATTGAGATCAAAAACTGCATATGCGAAGGGGAGGTATGAAACCTGTTTGCTTTGGAGATATGATGACGTGATACTTCCAGACAGCAAAGCGATGGCTATGAAACGACATCTTTGCTTAGAAAAACGTATGATTAGAGAACCTAAGATGGCTAAAGAACTGCAGCAGAAGCTCTTGGAGTACGAGTTCAAAGGTTACACTCGCAAACTTTCACCACAAGAAGAAAGTGAACATCAAGGCCGCCAATGGTATCTTCCTATTTTTCCTGTTTTCAACCCAAATAAACCTGGAAAACTGCGTATCGTTTGGGACGCAGCGTCGAAAGTCCGTGGTGTCTCCTTAAATTCATTCTTACTGAAAGGACCCGACCAAGTCGTTGCACTGCCCCATGTACTTCTAAGATTTCGTGAATACCGTATAGCTGTTTCGGGGGACATTAGAGAAATGTTCCATCAAGTTGGCATCAACGAAATTGACCAACATTGTCAACGCTTTTTATGGAACGATGGTGTCATCGGGAAGACTCCGACGGTGTACGTTATGCAGGTGATGACATTCGGTGCAAGCTGCTCACCAAGTAGTGCACAGTATGTTAAGAATACGAATGCGGATCGATTTGTCAACAAATACCCGGAAGCAGTATACGCGATCCGCTCTGGAACATATGTGGATGATATGCTTATCAGCGTCGAAACAGAGAGAGAAGCAATCCAACTAGTAAAGGACGTGCGTATGATACACTCGGAAGGAGGATTCGAAATACGAAGTTGGTTGTCCAATTCGGGACAAGTGTTAAAAGCTTTGGGAGAAAATTCAACTTCTCAGAAGGATTTGAATGTAGACAACGAGTTAGGATCAGAGAAGGTTTTGGGAATGTGGTGGAATACGGTTGAAGATATATTTACATTCAAGGTGCCACGCAGATGCAACCAAGAGATAATGTCCGGCACCGAGACACCCACTAAAAGAGAAGTTCTTCGAGTTCTCATGCTTATATATGATCCACTAGGAATGCTCTCTAATTTCTTAATGTATTTGAAAGTTCTACTGCAAGAAATTTGGCGATCTGGAGTCGGGTGGGATGAACCAATACACGATGAACAGCTGTCGAAGTGGCGTACATGGCTAAATGTTTTAAAACAGGTAGAAACTGTTTCAGTTCCTCGATGTTACCGAAGATTCACGTCAGCAAATCACAGTACTAAGGTTCAGCTACACGTATTTGTGGATGCCAGCGAAAACGGATATGCGGCAGTCGCATACTTTCGGTTCGAAGAATCTAACCAAATAGAGTGTGCCTTCATCACTTCGAAAACGCGTGTTGCTCCCTTACGATATGTTTCCATCCCACGCTTGGAACTCCAAGCCGCCGTCATCGGTGTACGACTAGCAAACGATATCGGAGAAAGTCATCGTATACATACGTCACAGAGATTTTTTTGGACCGATTCGAGGGACGTGTTGTGTTGGATACGTTCAGACCACAGGAGATACAGCAAATTTGTAGCCGCAAGAGTAGGAGAAATTTTGGAAAACTCTGAAATCTCAGAGTGGAATTGGATTGAGTCCTCCGAAAATGTTGCTGACGAAGGAACTAAATGGCAAAAAATCCCAGACTTTTCCACATCCAACAGGTGGTTCAATGGCCCGAAATTCATTCGTCAGGAACAAACATTGTGGCCAACACAACCATCCTTCTATAGGACTACAACAAATGAGCTTCAGAAGTATATTAACATTCACATCATTCAACAACCACCCTTTGATGTTACAACATTCTCTAAATGGTGGAAGCTGGTACGCGTGATATCATTTGTAATACGATACCTACAAAACATCAGAGCTACTATACAAGAAAAAAAACTATCTACTGGAGTTCTCACTCAAAGCGAATTGCGAGCTGCAGAGATTTGTATCTTACGTCAGGCGCAGAAAGATGTGTATGCTGAGGAAATCTCGTTGCTGTCTTCATCTGATAAAAATATCACTCTACCAAAAAGAAGTCCTCTCTTTAAAGTATCCCCATTCCTCGACGCAAACGGTGTCCTACGTATGCGCGGGCGTATTGGATCCTGTACGTTTGTTGATTTGAACACTGCTCATCCTATAATTCTGCCTAAAGATCATCACGTCACAATACTGATTGTGCAATTTATGCATGAGCGTTACCATCACATTAATAATGAAACTGTTGTCAACGAATTGCGCCAGCTTTATCAAATTCCAATGCTACGAAGAGTGTGTGATAAAATTCGACGGAAATGTCAAGTTTGCAAAATTGTCAAAGCAAATCCTCAACCTCCACTCATGGCTGACCTACCATTCGCCAGGCTCGCTGCTTATAGATTACTTTGGACCGTTGAATGTAGTTGTTGGAAGACGCGTCGAGAAAAGATGGGGAGTTCTCTTAACTTGTTTGGTAGTAAGAGCCGTCCATATCGAAATTGCGCATTCGCTCAACACCAGCTCTTGCATCATGGCCTTACACAACTTTATAGCCAGACGTGGGAAACCATTGGAGATCTTCAGCGATCGCGGAACAAATTTTGTAGGCGCAAATAGAGAGCTGAAACATGCGCTTCGTGACATGGATCATGACAGACTAATGGAAGAGTTCACCTCTACGGAAATTAAATGGACATTTTTACCGCCAAGTAGCCCACACATGGGTGGGAGTTGGGAACGCTTGGTACAATCTGTGAAGAAGACCCTCAGCAACATGAAGCTCCCTAGACTCCCCACAGATGAAGTATTACGTAACGCACTACTGGAGATAGAAAACATCATCAACTCACGACCCCTCACTTACCTACCGATAGAAAATTCAGACACCGAAGCCCTTACTCCGAACCACTTCCTGCTGGGATCTTCCAGTGGATTGAAACCTGTAGTACCGTACGAAGACGACTTGAATACTTTGAGAAACACTTGGAAAACCTCTCAAGTATATGCTAATTATTTTTGGAAAAGATGGTTACGAGAATATCTTCCAACGATAACTCGCCGTACAAAATGGCACTATAATGTGAAACCCATCGAAGTAGATGACATCGTAGTCATCGTAGACAACGACCTTCCAAGGAATTTGTGGCCAAAAGGAATTGTCACTAGCATCACGAAAAGTCGAGATGGACAAGTCCGTAGTGCAACGGTGAGAACTGCATGTAATACCTACGATCGACCAGCTGTGAAGTTAGCAGTACTAGACGTCGGCGCAACGAGTAGTAAGCAGAATTCTTAATTCTGCGTACTGCGGGGGAGTGTTACGTCATACACGAACGCGCCGGCGCTACCAACGAGCCCCCACCAGAGTTCGCCTGTCATGGCCCACGATGAGAAAGAAAAGGAGAGAGAAACTAAACAACGGCATGTCATATCAAAATCGCATGTGATTCAGAAGGCAAATAATTCTAAACCAATTTGAGTATTCCGTTATTAACTGCCTGGTAATACTGAACTTTAAGTTGCACAGTTGTAAGGTAGTTAGTTGGCATCTACATTCACCGGTATTTCGCTAAAAGAGTTTAGAATAGTACATTTGTTTTAAGTATAAATTTATGCTCTTTATAGTTCATGCAGTAAGGTGTTCTAGTGACTATAGTTCATGCAGTTAGGTGCACTATTGACTAGTGACTAGTACAGTTAATGTTAATGACAGACTGACTAGTACTACAGGTAACATACAATCATTGATGACAGCACACTGAAACATGAACTTAACGTTAAACTTATGCTAGGCCTCACGCAACACGAACGAACAGTACCGTACTGGGTAGAACTCCGGACAGCGACGAGAAACATTTATATACAAACCGTAAGTCATCTGATATTAATTTAATGACGGTGCACAGAAGCATAAAAATATCGTTGAACTTATGTCAGGTTTCACGCCCCATGAGTTAAAACTCCCACACTAGGTCGAAATTCGGACAGCACACCGATTATTAAAAAACGTAAGTCACCTGTAGAAAAACGATTGCGCATGAACATAACACAACAGAAATTGAATTAAAAATTAAACTTATGTTAGGTCTCACGGTACACGATAAGCTATTACCGTACGGGATCGAATTCCAGACAGTAAACGAGATACGATAAAACACTAAACGTAAGTCATCTCAAATACAATCAAATTTTTCGCGTTACTAACGTAGTTTACCCTATTGTATATCGCTTGCAGGAGAAATTTAACTGATTAATAAAATCTGTTCAAATTCACGGAAGTCGATCGTACCGTCTTGTTACCAGCTTCGGGAACACGTCGGAACTCGACCAGATCGAATTAAACCTCAGCAAACCAGCATTTTTTCGAGAAAATTTAGTTTAATGTACAAACTATTCCTACAAGATACAACATTAATGGATTGTATGGATAAGAATAAGTTATTTTCGTCAATCATATTTACTTTTTTTGGTTTTGTAAATGAGATTCACATTCTGTTCTTTCAAAAATTTCTCAGGGCGCTGGCGCTCAGTTCGGTCTGGTCAAACCTAATCTAATATTCGGTAAAAAGTTCACTAAAGTTTCAAAATGGTCAATTTTAGCATAAATTAAAAGATAAGCCCCAAATATGCTACGCATTCTCAGGTTTTAATGAATCGTTTTCGTTTAGCTTTGAATTGCTGTGAACGTTATATTTTAAATTTGAACCGATTTCATAAAGTGAGGAGTGAGCCAACATAATCAAGAGGTTGCCCTTTTAATTTTTTTTACAAATATAGAGCTTGTATGTTCTCGCAAAAAATTGCTCAAACGGGAAAGCCATGTTATCTTTATGAAAAACTTACTATATCTTGGAGCTCTCGCGTCGGTGCTTTTATTATCCCTCGTCACCATACTGAATCTCATAGTCGAACCATATTTGTCGAAGGCATGAGTATCTGGAATCAACTTCCCAATTCCTTACGGAACTGTATTTCATGAAAAAAAAACAGAAGGTTATGAGTCGTCTCGTTAGTAGGGAAAGTCGAGTGAGACGAACACCCTAAGTAAGAATCGCAACAGAAAATCAGATATTGTTTTTTTATCGCAGTTTTCGTGCAGATTGGCAGTTTAGGTTGTTTTCTATCGCATTGACCATCGAAATTAGTAAATTTCCTCCATCAAGACTGTGTTATAGCAATCTAAATCATGCTTGCAAATTAAACTTTTAAAAGATGGTCGGACACTGCGTAGATAAGGTACATTTTGCCGGAAAAGTTGCTGTAAAGTTTACTATTATGAGATTATGATGTACATAAAGGGTCTCGACCGTGATGATACTCTACACAGCAAAAATAATTCGTGTAATTTTAGATCGGAAACGATGCACGAAAACGGAACATTGTTTTTTATCTAAAATTCTATAACGGCGTGTAAATTTAGATCGAAAGCGATGCACGAACATGGAACGGCTTATTGTCGTGTAAAACAACACTGTGATGTAAAATTTTAGAATTCATTCTAAATATTTGCAAAATTTAGTAAATATTCAGGTTTCAAGTATAAAAAGCCTTATGAGAAATTGAAGAATACAATGAGACAATTATACAATTTATTTTCAAACAAATCATTAAAAGGAAAATAAAAACGTTCACCACATAATACGCCGGAAGTTGCATCAAACGTTGACGAAGATAGTTAGCGTCACCAGTCGGATTGTTGAGAGGATTTCCTTTTCGGATAATCCGGATCCACGTCACTATAAAAAAAGAAAGAAAAACTATTTAGTTTCGACAACTTTAGTTTTTTTTGTATTTCACTTCATTTACCTTCATCTGGCCGGAACTCCGTGGCTTTCTAGGTCTTTTATGATTATCGAATCCAACAGTCCACTGATCACCACCATCAGCCTCATCGCTATCAGCAAACAGCAGTTTCGGCAAATATTGCTCGTGCGGTGATCCTCAAGTTATCTGCCGAGTGCTGACGATACGATCCTTTGCGATATTTCGACAGAGTTTTCACTTAAATTATAGGATGATGCTACAAATCATCATCTTGAGTGAAAACTAATGAACTTTAGTCGCAAAAGAAAGGAAAACAATGGATCTGTCATGTTTAACATAGTTTTTTTTTATGTAAAATTATATCCCATCGTTGCTTTCTAGAGCATACAGTGTAAATTTATTGCAAAGAATTTAATTTTACACTATTTATTTTAAATCGATTAAAAATAAACCAAAAATAGTTTGAAATTACATCGTTTTTGAATTACACTAGGAAAAAAATGGACGCCACACGGTTTAGATTGCGTATACTTTTAGAATTTTTTTGCTGTGAGTACTAACATATTCCTATCATTAGATTTGTGCCAAACATTGTAATTTCCGAAATATTTAATGTGTCCGTTTTAACCGTTGTGTTCGTCTTACCCGACTTTCCCTAAAACGTCATAACTGGTAATTGTAATAGGTCAGGTTTTAAACAAGTGTTCATAAATAATTCAATTAAGATAATTAAAAAAAAAAAAGTAGTCAGAAAACCCTTAGTAAATGTGATGAATGCATATTTTATATCACTAATCACGCTTTGTTCGCGCTTCAGTGCGAAATTGATTCCGCTGAACTTAGTTTAATTGATTCGAATGGATTTCAAGCTCTCTGTGACGATCAGCAAACAATGGAATATAAATGAATAAATATTTGAGAATGCAAGATAAAAGAAAAATGTTTTCAACACAAATCTCAATTGCTACATTTGATAAAGACTAATAACGCATAATTGAATCTCTATAAAAATGCTATAGAAAATTTTGAATTGTTTCGACTTTCCAATAGTAAAGTTTTTTTCTGTTTCAATATTATTAATCGTTTTATCATATTTGTGGCATTCGCGACTTTTACATAAACTTTGATATAGTCAGCAGATAATCTGCGGCGGTCGAGAGATATTATAGTATAAAAAATAAACGTCTATGATTTTAGCTTTGCTTCTTGTTTCTGTAAGATAAAGCTTAGTTCTTTTATGAATGGGACACTTTCTTTTGCTGATAGCTCATTTTCTAGTTATCGGATATATTGAATTTCGACAGAATAATGATGTCTGTGAAAAGAACTATCCGACCTATTTCAAATTTTGAAATTAACGCGTTTTCGAGATATTTACGTTGACAGAGAACTACGGCAACTACGGTTTAGGGTCATCAGTGAAGTCAAGGCTCAAGCCAGAATTTTTAATTTTTAATAAACCAAAAACTGAGTATAGATCGCTGAAATGTCTCGCAAAGTTTTCTCCGATAAGCTCAAAGTTTGTCTACCTATGAGTCATTAAAACCTTACCTAGAGCAACCAATTTTTACTAGTTTCAGAGCTTGTAAGCTGTATAGCCGTTACTGAGGCAATCAGACAAGTGATTTCTGATGGACGACAAAAATTATGAAAAACCCTATTTCGAACAAACTCCAGCGGTATAATCCTATAACATTTCTGGTCGTGGCAAGGTCCCTTGACAATTAAAGTATGTGTTCGTTGGTTGTTTTGTTAAAAAATATAATGATTTATCAAGACTTTGCTCCTGTTAAAAAAAAACAACAACTTCAAAACAAAACTTTGGTTTTCGCTGTTTTAAAAAGCTTAAAAAAAGTACAGGAAATGCACTATCCTGCTAATGGCAATGCTGTTCTTTTAATACCTCATCGCTTATTCTGAAACAACTTCTTAGAGAAACTTTCCTCAATTTTTAGGATAGGGGATTGGTTAAAATAAATAAAATGCTAATTTTGAAAGCCCGATATTGTTTTCTGAAAAACCTACTCATTCTTGTTTATCAAAATCATACTTCCTATCTGCTTCTTTCTTGTTTGAATTTTAATATAATTACACGAAAGACAAATCTACTACAAAAAAGTATTACCTACAACGAGAAAGATTTTTTTCAGAAAAACGGTTTAAACAGCATTCTCATCCAATGAGCCTCTAGATCTTTTAAAATGTTTTTTTTTTTAAGAATAAGCCTCCGAAATTCATAAACCGCGAATGCCCACTTACTAGAGCATTGGGGAGACGAATACCATCACATATCTATTTTATTTCTATCTATCATATCATTAAACGTTCTCATTCAACTAATTATGATATCTACTATTTAATCACCCACCTACCCTAAAAGATTGCTTGTAGTTGTCTGTCTTTTACAATACTAATCTGATTAACTTACGCATGGTGGTCAACAAGTGGAAATATCAACTTATAAAATTATAAACACTTAAAAATATCAATTTATATTCACTGCGCAACGCTCTTTTTGTTCGATGGAGGGCAAGTGTTTCATATCCCATACACCTTACCAACATGGATCATCTAAGAAAAAATATACGTTATTATAATTTTTAAACATTTTTTTTTACTTTCTATGATTTCATATCAGCACCAACACGTGAAAAGAGACTATGTTCATTTATGACGTTTCGAGAAAAACGTGATTGAAAATTCTACAACCATTTTTAAATCGCTAATTTAAGTTCACGAAAAATCTTCTAAGTCTATATAGCTGGAGTATGAATTTCGTCTAAATGTTTTATACACCCTTTGCTTTGTACTGTATGTCTCATATGTGTGAGTGAGATGGAGATAAAATTTCCACTATTTTTTGACAAACGCTTATGGTTCTCTCTATAGGAGAGAGTGAATAGCTTTCCGCATTCTTCCCCTTTAATGTTTTGCATCTAGTCCGTTCGCTTTGTTGTCTAGTAAAGGGTGTATAAAACAATTTGTGTGAGGATAATGTCATTTTATGGCTCTAAATTTTTTAGACCCTTTGCTCAAACTGTTTTTGTGTTAAGCTCATATTGGGCTATTTGAATCCACTGAAAACGGGGTTTTGTTTACTTTGTTGTACCCAATCCTCTTTATACCCTGGTTGATGTTAGTTTTTGAGCTTGTATCCAAACCGTAAACTTTCATAAACACACGAAAGCACAACATCGCCGTTACCCTATAGAGCCTAGAGTACGGGAATATACGTATTCATTATTATTGAAAATGAATTGATTCAAAAAGTTTAATTCTTCTTCAAAAATTTATCAGGTCAGCTAAAATTTCGATTCAAAAATAAAAATGAAAAATCGGTTTGTTTGACACCAAAGAACTTTGAGTATTTGATAACTTTAATAAATCTCGCGTGAGCTTTCATTACGTCGTATGAAACATTTGAGGAACTCGCAAAAAAACTGCTGGAAAGTTATCAAACCAACTTTAAAATTTGTATTTTACATTGATAATATGTCGTCCAGGCTACAAATATTCTAAATTGAAAGAAATTGCGCCTAGTTTAAGTCAGTTTTTGTATTTTTTCGTATTAAAACTGTTGGTTTACATTTTGTTTCATTCGACGTAATGAAAGCTCACGCGAGAATTAGGAAAAAAAGGCTTATGTAAATTCATGAGCTTAAGGAGTTATAGAGCAGATATTGTAATTAAAATTTTTAGATAAAACTATTTTAAGAATTTTTCTATTGAAACTAACCGAAAATGATATGATTTTTGTCGAATCTTTTTTAAAAACCTGATCTGCACTGTTTGAAGCCGTCCAGTATGAAAAAGAGCCATACTTTTAAATCAGATACAACTTAATTCAAAATAACACCATCTCAAAAACAGATGTTTTTTTCACGTCTGTTTAACAGATATCTGATTGCGGGATTTTTTTGCTCCCCATGCATCTTGCGAACATCATCATGCAAGGGGTTTCGGTAATTGTATTGCATACGCATTTTTGCGCAGCATTGTTCCAATCAACTCCACGACCGATTTCGAGAAGTTGTTTCGATTCTCTTCCTTCGAGACGTTTATAGATACCGTACATATCCCGAAACATGACATTCATGCTCACGGTCGGTCGGCTATGGTAGGAATTTACCACACAAGGGGCCGCCTTGTATTACGATAAGGATTATCCCACACAACTATTCGTCTAGCCTAGCGAGAGATCCTTCCATGGACGTTTCAGTTTGATGTCTTCTTCTGATTGGGAATAACATATTCAATGAGTGTGCTTCAAAATTGAACGTGCAATAGATTGTTGTATGTGAAGAATCACCGAAAAGCAACAAGCCGTCGATTGGAGGCGAGAGGTATCATTGGCAACATAACAGAAGAACTATCGGTTGCAGAACTTTTCTATTCGGGAGGGGAGAAACGATATCTCACGCATATGTGACATGAATTATTTCTTGATTAACTTTTATTGTATTCGTTACGCTACGCAGATCAAACGAATAGACTTGGATAAAAAGAAAGTCGAAGAAAATGGTAGTTGGAATCACTTTTTTGGTATAGGCCCTGGAATGAACATGGACTGAGTAATTCTATACCAAATCAATCAGTGCGGATTGAATGGATGCAGATTATTTCCTAAGATTTTTTTTCGTAATTTGTCTCATTTTATTTATTTGTTTTTTTTTTTTCATATTAAACTATAAAAGCTTAACCTTTGAAGAAGAAACAACCGTTGATTTATTTTTTATAATTGTCAGAGCATTGTTGGTTTTGACAAAAGTGCTCATGCACCTGACATAAAATCATAAACTTGATCAGAGCCGTTTTGTATCCGCTTGATACAGGTCAACATTTTAAAAGAGAGCTTTACTGTAACTTACCTTTACGTTCAGTCTTGGATCATTTCAGTTAGTCCAGTTTCTTATCCAGACCTGTCGCCTTCCTGCAGGTAGTTATCCGAAATTCTTCCGCTATCGCTTTGCTTGTTGAAGAATATTATTTGACTAACTCAGAGTCATAACTGTATAACATTTTCGGCTGTACCATAACCATATAACTTTTCTATTCTGCACCGGCAGCATTGAGGCTAAACATAATTTTATTACACCCAGAGCTCACCATTTTTTCCCAACCATGATTGCTCTCAACATATTCACAATCTTCTCTTTCTTTCAACATGCGCTGGCTGGCACTCACAGAAACATAGCAAAACAGACCCATCAATAAGCACCGGTGCGGATCCGCAATGAAGTCGAAAAGGATCACTATAATAAAATAATTAGCTGCTCTTCGCCCTCACTTCATCCCACTCACATTGGCGCGATCGATTATGAACAGCGCGCTTCAATAGCCGACTTTCAGCTGGGGAGAATGCGCGTGTTGATCGGATAGACATACAGATCCCCCCGGAACGAAATTAAAGGGGTACGGCACGAGCGACGCCACCACGTTGCTACACTATCTCTTCGCCTCACTTAGCGGCTCACTAGCATGGTGGATGGCATCATGGGATTACAATTCTCCCGTCCGGGCTCTGGACTCGCGCTAGCTCGCTTGATCGTCGGCAATTTTTAAGTGTAAAACTTGACTTATTCTTTTCTCGATCGGCCGGTCGATCGGTCGGTCAGTCGTTTTTATATTTTTTCCCCTATACGTATTTTGATTTTTGCCGTGCGTAGTCGCCGACAATCTTCAGCTGTGCGGTTTCTTCACTTTTGTCCCGTGCGCGCTTCTCTCACGCGATTAAAACCTGTTTATTCTCTCCACTATATAGGATGCCGCACGGCGCGTTGTCGAACTCTTTTCTCGGGTATTCGAATTATCGACGGTTGGTTGCGCGGTTTTCAGAAGATTCCGTATCCCGGTATAAGGTAATGAATCGGAGGCAAATAAAATGGGCCGATTAACCGAATATTGAAAATTGTTTTGAGCCGATTGGTTCGGTGTGTTCCGGTTTGATTTTCAGCACCGATCAAAGAGAAGATACATGTGTGATTACGCGTAAAGCTTTGTTTTTTTTATGCGTCGCGTTCGAGTAGGTAGAATCGGTTAGTGCACGGAAGACCATGTTCTGGAAATGAAAAGAAAAAGAAATAATGTTAGGTCATATATTTTTAAACTTTTTTGAAACCACGTTTTCAGATTGTGTACGTTTTAAGAAATTAAGATAAAAAAAACTGATTAAATCCCTTTGTTATACCAAATTGAAGAATACAGGCTAATGCCCGGGTCAGGTAGAGAATCTCTAATAAAAAAAAAACAGAGAATATAAAAGTAATATTGAGAGGAAACCGGAGCAGCTCAACCCACAACGGATCCATCCAAAACGTCGATCTGTTTCGAAGTCTTCACGCATTGGACGACACTTTTAGAGAAAGTCACTTTTATGTTTATGAACTTAACTGTGACCCTTTGCTGTGAATAGATCATTCAAAAGCAGGAGATAAAAGCCCAAGTAACCATAAGCACTAAAGCTTTGCATTTTTATAGCTTCATAACAGCATTCAAGTTCTAAATTACACTAAAGGGTGATACGGTCAATATTTGGTCAATATCAACTTGACGTATTTCTTTCAATTTTGCATTTAAACACCTGAACACCCCTTATTTTGAAGGTGTGTGTGTGTAGAATGTTGCTCCTATTTTGATTTTGGAATTCACTCTTCAGTTGTCAAAATGCCGTCCAAGGAAGAAGAGCAGCGTATCAAAATTTTGCTCGCGCATCGCGAAAATCCGAGCTACTCGCACGCAAAGCTGGCAAAATCGCTACAAATTGCCAAATCAACCGTTACAAATGTAATTAAAGTGTTTAGGGAACGTTTTTCGACGGCCAGGAAGTCTGGATCGGGGGGAAATTGAAAACCGGAAGCCGTTGAGACGACAAAGAGAGTTGCCGGTAGTTTCAAGCGAAACCCTAAACTCTCTCTCCGAGATGCCGCAAATAAGCTGGGTGTATCGTCTATAACCGTGCATCGAGCCAAAAACGTGCCGGACTATCGACTTACAAGAAGGTAGTGATTCCAAATCGCGATGATAAACAAAATACGACGGCCAAAGCGCGATCCCGGAGGCTGTACACGACGATGCTGACGAAGTTTGACTGCGTGGTAATGGACGACGAAACCTACGTCAAAGCCGACTACAAGCAGCTTCCGGGACAGGAGTTTTATACGGCAAAAGGAAGGAAAAAGGTAGCAGATATTTTCAAGCACATGAAACTGTCAAAGTTCGCGAAGAAATATCTGGTTTGGCAAGCCATCTGTACCTGTGGTTTGAAAGGCAACATTTTCATAGCTTCCGGGACTGTCAACCAAGAAATTTACGTGAAAGAGTGTTTGAATAAACGCCTGCTGCCTTTCCTGAAGAAACACGGTTGTTCCGTACTGTTTTGGCCGGATTTGACATCTTGCCATTACGGTAAAAAGGCCATGGAGTGGTACGCCGGCAACAACGTGCAGGTGGTTCCCAAGGACAAGAACCCTCCCAACACGCCAGAGCTCCGCCCAATTGAGAAATACTGGGCTATTGTCAAGCGGAACCTAAAGAAGATTAAAAAAAACTGCTAAGGGCGAGCAGCAGTTCATGGCAAACTGGCTTTCAACGGCGAAGAAGGTGGACAAGGTGGCTGTACAAAATCTGATGGCAGGGGTTAAGCGTAAGACCCGGCAATTCGGATTTGGAAAAGCGGAAGCCTAACTGAATATTTTTCCTGAATTTTATACTAATTAAACTTGAAAAATTTCACCGATTTACACGCGTTTTCCCTTGACCAAATTTTGACCGTATCACCCTTTATATCAGCACATCAAGTACAATTTTGCATTACAACAGCCCTTCGAGTGCTATGCTGCTTCATATTAGGATTATACCACTCTTTTAAAATGCAGCTAGCATTTTATCAGCTTTGCACAATGCGTTTGCAATGCAACATCATCACAATAACAAATGCTACACATATTTTCTAAGCTATAATTTGGCATTGCACAAGCTTGTTTTAATGATTTTTGCACTATGTAAGCATGTAGGAAATTCAACCCGAGAGATCCCCTTAAATAATATGCATAAGCGAATATAAACAAAAAACAAAATTAGTATCATGGCAAAAAAATGAAGCCAAAAAAAAAATCAAAAATATTTTTTCCGCATGGTTGAGCCTTGGTTGAACGCCATTTGCATTTTCCTAGCATTTTGCCCGCCAACGCTATAGCGTCAACCAATGCTAATACAGTGCTTTTATAGGGTTATACCAGTTTCTGCACTAACGCTTCTGCAAACCTGGCTCACAGAGCCAACATGATGCACAGAATCAAGCTCTTTAGCTGATGTTAGAGCAGAATTGGTGCTTATGGTTACTTGGGATTATCTGGGTTCTAAGCGCGACGATGTAAAATAAAACATTGTGGTAGATTTGATTGCCAAAGATCGTTATCTAAGTAGCTTGCTTGACCCAGGGCTGGTCAGCAAACTTGGAAGGTTATAGATTTTTTTTAATTACAACTAGTTTATTAAAGGCCTATTACTTTACAAGATTTTTTCGTGCCGAGTGTGTACATTTTACTAGGGAGGGAGGCCGTAATAGTTGCGGCGACTCAAAAGTTCGGTAAGATGGTAAGATAATGATTTCACAGCTAAAGCTTCTGAAGGAAACCTCAAAACGATGTCGAGCCTAGGAATTTGGACAGAATGAGATAATTTCCAGATAATTCGCTATGAAACCGAAGTCGGTACAACTGATAACTCACAAAAGAGTTGTGAAGCATGTGAAGATTATTGTTGGAGGACATGCTGATTATAATACTGTTGCACCCAAGGTCATGGACTCATTGCCCAGGCCTTTGGTTTCAGTTTTGTCGAAACTTGAATATGGAAGTATGACACAGTATTCCATCCGTTACAGACCCACAGTTCTACGGGCCTAGTTTCCTATTCCTGCAGTGCCAGCTCAGAAGAAACTGTATTTGTTCCCTGGTTGTCAGACTTTGTAAATTGGAAGCATCGGAAGAGGTCAATCATCGCTTGACGTATTTGCTTGTAGGCTGTGGTTAAAAGTACCGGTATATTGCCCTGCAGGTGTGGGTACGATAAAAAAACGACAAAGAAGAGATTGTGGTTAGCTTAGCTTAGCTTGTTTGACTACTCATATCCACCTTAAATCATTGAACTCGAAATGCTATTTAATTGTTTCAGAGGATGGTAATGCTATTTAATTACGTACTTCAAAAGAAAAGATGACTTTTTTCTTATTTTTTATGAATTCATGCGCATTTAGAATTCTATGATCGCTGGCGTGGCTAAGCAGAACAAGTTCCACGTCGCCAATGGTTGCTACTCCGTGATTAATCGAGGCCATCAATTTTGCACAAAGTCTAAAAGAATGGTGCTTGGGATTAGCAGTTCATTCTCATTGTACAAAACTCATGCTCTCCGTTTTTGAAATGATTAATAACGGCGCCGGCCACGTCCTAGTAGTCAATGGGGAAAAAGGAAGGAATGTTAGTTTGATACTCTTTAGGTTCAACTAGCAACTTCATGCTCCTGCATACTCCAAAAATAATTTTGAAATAGTCAGAACCAGAAATAAGTAAGTATCACCAGCTATGGAAACCGTCTGTACGTCTGCGAATCTATATTCAAGTTTCAAAGGAAGGGGTTGTGTTAGTTAGGAAAAGGTAAAGATCAGGATCCATTTTGGTCAATGGTGCGATCGTATTCTCCTGCACCTTCTATGCTCCTAGACATTTCATAAGGAAACTCCTACTTCTACGAGGCATTCGATAAACGTTAAATAAATATATATTGAGTTAAGTATTGAAAGAAAATTATTAGCATCCACATTTCATCCCTATCAAACTAGCTTTTTTTCCCTAACAGTGATCCCTGTTAAATCAAAGAGTTATCAAAAGGCTCAATCAATCAAAATGGTTGAAAAAAAAAAACAATATTTTGAATTGAATGTATTTTTCATAGTATGCCGACAAAAACTTCTCAAACTATTTTTCGTTATTAATACCTTTTTGAAAATTCTTCAATTCTTTCTTCTCTTTGCCTCTTTTTGAGCTTCATTGCATGTACAAAATAATGTTTAAATTTTTGCCACTTTTGAAAAGATCTGATATTTTTTTGATTTACCAATTCGAGTAACTACTAATCAATCAGAACATTTTATTATTTTTAAATGCTGGATATTTTGAGAAAAACAATACGCGACCTTTTAAAATTAATAACATGGAATAACATGGAAACAGTATTTTTAAGTGATTGAAATTTACTTGTAGAACGAAAGAATAAGGAATTTCTTACCACTGCCTATTAGGCAGACAAACATTATTTCTTAGTTTAAATCAGCTTTCTCTAATTCAAAACTTTAAAACATTTTTATGCATTCTTTATTTTTTTCTGTGTGTCCCTACTTCAACTACACTCAGGCAAATTCTTATTATAATTTTCATAAGATGCATCTTATGAACCGCTTTTTAGAGTGTAAAATAATGTTTCATAAGAGTCTTATGAAATTCTTTCAATTTTCATACGATGTTCTTATGAAAAATAGAAGAAACGGCATTGTGAAAAAATAATGAACATATTCATTCATAGCATCAGTTTTTTTCATCATCTAACAGTACGAAACAAGCGCCAGTTCATATTTATTATAGTTTTCCTTCAATATTAAATGTTATTGCTATCTCCGGAATGGTAAGTCCGATTTGATGTTTTTGGTATGAACGTTTAATATATTAGTAAACAAAAATACATTATTTCTTTACTTTTCAGCAAGCTGATCGCCAAAAAACGAAAGGTCGAAGATTAAGATGCGGCAAAAAAAAACTGATGGAGCCGTCGGTTGATGCACTGCTGATGGTGACCATGGAGAATTTAGTTTTAAACAAATTAGGCAAACAATAAAGTGAATGTTTTCAGCATGAAATAACTAGATTTTTTCTTATTAGAAAGTGATTTACTGTTTCCATAAGAGTCTCTTATGAAAAGCAACAACCTCTCATTGAAGTAGGCGTTCATCTTCAGAATTCATTCGCGTCATAAGACAATCTTATGAATTTCATAAATTTTTCTTATGGCGCCACTTCATAAGAGAATCTTATGGCATACATAATAGTATTTTTTTGAGTGTATATATTATTGATTTCCATAGTAAATTATTTCAAAATAAAAAGTAGTTTTGCATCATGGATCAACTTAGAGAAGCCTTATTTTAAAAACTTTGATTTGATACTGAGGTATCAACAATGTCAGTTTAAAATAAAATCCGGAAATCTTTAAGATACACTTAATTTAAAAACGAATGTTGCATTGTTTCAAAAATAAAACTGAAAAGTCAAACAGCAATAAAAAACAAAAGTTTAAAATGGAACGGGCTCACCAAAAAAGTTATAAAAGATGCTAATTGTTCATCTGAAAGTCCTCCTGGAATACTGGTCCTTGAATCCACGAAGGAGTCCACTTTCTGAAGCTCCGAAGGTGATGGTGGTCACTGAACTGGTTCCATCCGTCTAGATTATACTATCACTTGATCAATTTCAATCTTCCGGATTTTAAAAATTGTTAGCACTTTTTCAGTTAAGCTTAGCAGGCCACCAAAAAACCACTCCCACCGGGCGCGGGAATTTGAGTTTTTTTTTCTCTCCCACCACTTATTTCTTCCTGTCACAAAACGCACAATCAGGGAACTTTCCCTGATAATAATAAGTGGAAAGTTTCCCTTTTTATCACTATTTGAAAAGAAATTTAACTGGATCCGCGATTCAAATCGACTGAAATTCGTATATTTTCCACAATTGCAGAACGTGCATTTTCTTCTCAGATCTAGTCAAATGCAAGTTAGAATCCAGTAGCTGTAGTCATAGCTGTGAACCGTATATAAATATACTAGCAGACCCGGCAAACTTCGTCTTACCCTGTTAAATTTGGCGTCCATTTTCCATTTTTTTCTTCGCTGATTAACTTTTAAAATTTATTAAATATCGAGTTGTTAATCGTCTCGCTGTTGTGAACATGTTCTAGTTTTTTTTTAATTTCCCTCATTTCCATTTACTCGAATTGACCCACATAATTCTATCGAAATAAAACCTATGGTCACGAATGGTCAGGTTTCAGGTTCTTTTCGCAAAATGGTTTTATTTTTTCAGTTCGATGTTATCGTCCAACTTGCAAACCTATTGCAAAAAAAAACACTTTTGTAACTTTTTCCATAAATAATTGTATGTTGATAATATATATGTCTCAATTACTGTATACCATTTAGTTGATTTATTTCGCTTTGTTCGAAATAACATTAAGGTTTGAATCGAAATCAAAAGTTTCTCATTTATTGTAATTTATTGCACTTTATGAAAATATAATTTTGAATATTGGGATAATTTTCGGAGTATTTGGGAGCTCAAAGTGCTGCGTTAGGATTAATATTCCTAAAGCAGCGCTTTTAGCTCCCAATTAGTTTTGGGACAGCTTTTTGTTCACCATCCTCACCCCTCGAAGTAGTTTGAATTAATATACATATTTTCACCAAAATCAAGTTCAAAAAGTTTTTCTAGATACCGAACTTATAGATATGACACATTTCAACTTGAAGTGTTCCCAAACAGCATTTGCCATGGCATAAAATCTGGCGATCTTGTAAACTGCAATTTACTTTTTTATATTGATTAATGAAAAAAATGCAAATTACATGTCTATGAACTTTAACCCAATGAATCAAGGAATCGATTGGTAATAAAAATAGAAAAAAATGTTTTTAATTGAAGATCGAAATGATGTTCTGATTTCAAAATTTCCTGAACATTGTTGGTGGGGATCTGCGATTTGATTTTTAGACTTAGACTTAGATTCAATAACATTTAATTGAAAAGCAGATTTAAAAAAAAACTAAATAGATCGAAAAGAAATAATCTGTTCAGGCTACGATGGTTTCATGAGTTCATATAATTTTCTGGAAAATTTCATGCTGAAATAACTCAAAGCCTTCAAAAAATAACTGTTTTTTTTTTGTAAATCGAAACTCTCAATAAAGGAACACCGGGTATGATAACAGTGAACCTGTAAACAGTTTTTCGGTAAATAATTTTAGAAAAAGTTGAGTTTGTTTAGTCAGATTGTATGTATGGTCCCGACCATTTATAAATGAAGAAATAATGTATACATTTTGAACGTTTGCATTCGCTCTAGTGTACCTTTTAACTGAAAATTCTTAGATTATAGATAACTTACACAAATGGTTGCAAAAAATTCTTTGAATTCGGCCTTTAAATATACATCAATCCTATTTAATCCTTCTTAAAGGACAGGCTCTTGTTCATTACATGCGTCTGTTCATTTTCAACGGATTCAGTTGTTGTTCTGTAAATTTAAAGGCGCTTGATTTAGCTTCAATTAAGCACATTTGTACATGTTCGAAAAATGTTTCTAGGCGTATTGGATTATTCAATCGAACATAAATCATCCCACTTTCTTTTTTTCAAACGTCCGCAAAGAGTCATACCATTTTTTCATATGCATCAGACAACCATTGCTGATTCAATTAACATGAAATAAAAACAGTTTTAATATTTAAAACCGTTTAAAAGGTTATGATTTGATCGGTAAAATATCAATCTGGGTCACATCTAGGCTTCATTTATTCATTTGTGCTGTACAAATGAGCTAGGAATCAAAAAGAAAAAAACACATCTAGGCTTCATATCGCCGCCACGTGCGTTGAAAGTATGCTTGGTTAAGAAATAGGCGCCCAAATATTCCCACTAATCAGTATGCTATGCCCTGGTTACTATCCTCTCACGACGTTTGTTTGCGACGCCTCGACCATAGAGACGAAAAACAAACCGCCCGCCCGGCGCCCAAAGTAAAGAAAATCTCGAAAAAAATGGATGTCATGACTTTTGTTTGATTCAAAAAACTACAAATTTAATTTTTACGGACAATTGAGGTAACTTTTTGTTAATTTTATTCGATATAAACCGATTCGCATGGCTACAGAATATTCTAAAAATAACTTCATTCAAATCGTTTTGGTCATTTCGGAGGAGTAGTACTACAAACACCGTTACAAGAGAATTTTATATAATAGATATTCACATTGAACAAAAAGGCCGATCAAAACTCGATTGATGTAAAAGAATTCACTGCAACTTATTGAAACTGAAGAGATTGTGGTTAAATTGACGAAGTGACCATGAAATAAATGAGGTGTCGGATGCCTTTCTGGACTTGCGCCAATCTGGCTCTAAGTCGGACAATTGCAGGTGCACGTTATGGGCAAGGTTGCCGAAATAAATTCTGTGTTTTTGAGAAAAAAAATTCTGACTTTCTGTGATTTTACCCAAAAATTCTGTGATGGATTTCTGTGATACTATTTCCTCGAATTTCATAGAAAATTAATGATAACTTGTGTCTTTTTCACATTTAAGTTGGATAAAATCAATTACCATTACCAATCTTATCATACTTTTCTAATTCAAAGTATTCAAATTTCATACTGTCTTAAAAAATTATAATTTCGAAAATCCATTCAAAATTCCAAAATTCTGTGAAATCTGGAAAAATTTCAAAATTCTGTGTTCTGTGACACAGATTCTGTGATGAAAATTTGCTCAAAATTCTGTGAAATGACAGATCTTTCTGTGATTTCGGCATCCTTGATTATGGGTAGTGATTCTAGTCGTATAGTGTTTGAGCAGCGTCGGAGCCAGATGCGACGGTGACATGTAAAAATGTACAGATCCAAAACATGGCCATGGCGAACCGGAGTAGAACGATACCATCGTATTTCGTATTTAATACCGGGATTGTTTCAATGGGTATCCGTGTGAGCAGATAGCTTACTTCGTACACGATGCTTTCGGTTCCGGGATTCAATAAAAATAGGAACGTATGTCGGTTTACGTCCCGCTCAAAGAGTCCATAGACGGGGACAGCGGAAAACATGCACTACAAACGAGTAAGTCGACGCGACGGTAAGAAAGGAATTTGACATATTTTTTTTCAAAACGATCATCAACTCGCTAATCAGAACGGAGCATGTCTTTTTGTTTCGAGGCGATTGATGCAAAGTCGAATCGATCTGAATTTCGTTTGGAAAGCATTGGCTTCTGTACCTTTGGTGAATCATGAATAACACGTGTTAACACGTACAATGTACATGTTACACATATACAGCCTACATTCTACTGAGTTAAACATTTCAGCTTTATCTCATGATGGATGAATCTGATTAAAAAAAATGTTGATGTTTGTGGATTTATGATCGAAAAAAAATTATAAAATGCATCTAAGAAAAAATATAATTTTAGCAACGACTTTAGACTAAAAATTTTCACATTTGAACATTTTTATTTACAATGGAAATTTAAAATCAAATGATATTTAGAAGATTGGAATTTAACAGCTTTATTTGTTCAATCGCTTTTAAGTGATTTTTTTTTGTATAAGAGAAGTTTTAAATGATTAAACCTTCCTTTACGGTTACCAAAAAAAGAACAATTAGCCGGTTAGGGTCATATAGACCCGAATTACTATTTTTGTTGTATCTTCAAAACTACTAAACCGAATTAAATAAGTTTTACCATTTTGGAATCGTCAACATGTTAACTATCTATTTGGCAAGAATAAAGAAAAAAATGAAAATTTTTGTAGCGTCTAAAAATCGAGCCGAAGAAAAAGTGGTCAAAAAAAGGTGGCGTTTTTGAACAAACATTGTGTCAAGCTAGAATAATGAAATTTCACTATACCGGCTATATTTTCATTCAAATTGTTTTAGGAAAAATAGTTTTTGGTTTTCCAATAGGTATTATATCATAAGCCGTAAATGAAAATAAAAAAGAAGAACTGAAAATGAATGATTTTGTTTTCTTGAAAATCATTGTTTTTCCTAAGCTAATAAGCTAATATTTGAAAACTGGGCTGATAAGTGATTTATGAAACTCACTCGTTAATCGGACACGCTCGGTAATCGGACATTTTTGAGAGCTGATTCCAAAGCCAGTTTTACTCAAAAACCGGAAGTTTTGTTAGAATAATTGCAAAACTTCAAGTTCAAGACACTTTTCTGTTCATTAATAGATGTTTTTGTGCTCGGATCTGACATCACACAATACTGTTATAATTTCATATTTTTTATCAAATGTTCGTAATGAGTCCCTAATCTTTCTGGATTTATATCAAACAAAAGTTTTTCAAAACGACTTCAGAAAAATGAGTTATATTTGTTACTTTTTTTTTTTTTTTTTTTTTTTTTTTTTTTTTTTTTTTTTTTTTTATGCGGCAGCTTTATGAGAAATCACACGGCCCTTTTGAGGCCAAAACTTCTCACCGCGGGGGAAAGCTGGGTAAATGAAATGGGTAGAATTTGGAGGAGACCGCAATACACCGGGCGAATTAGGAATGTGTCCCACTTAAACTCCGGTTGCTCTCTCACAAGTCAAACCCTGGCGAACCAGGACTGGGCTTGCCAATGAGCCGTATTACGTGCGAGGGTATTTTATATCGGTTGTATGATGTGGAAATGTGTAACACTGTGTCATGTGAAGTGAGCAACAAATAGTAGCTTTGGTTTGGTTTGTTTGCTGGATTCGTCGTGATATTAAGTAGTATTGTGTCGTCTGAAGTGAGCAACAAATAGTAGCCTTTGTAGGGCTGAGTTTTGTTGTCACATTGAGTAATATTGTGTCATGTGTAGTGAGCAATGTTTGAATTTTGTTGTCACAGTGAGTATTATTGTGTCATGTGAAGTGAGCAACAAATTGTAGCCTTTGTAGGGCTGAGTTTTGTTGTCACAGTGAGTAATATTGTGTCATGTGTAGTGAGCAATGTTTGAATTTTGTTGTCACAGTGAGTAGTATTGTGTCATGTGAAGTGAGCAACAAATAGTAGCCTTTGTAGGGCTGAGGTTTGTTGTCACAATGAAAAGTATTGTATCGTGTGAAGTGAGCAACAAATAGTAGCCTTTGTAGGGCTGAGTTTTGTTGTCACGGTGAGTAGAATTGTGTCATGTGGAGTGAGCAACAAATAGTAGCCTTTGAAGGGCTGAGATTTGTTGTCACAGTGAATAGTGTTATGTTGGGCCCTATCTGTCACCTAACCTTACTCGATTCAAAAACTTTGAGCCCATCTCTTGAGATTAGCATAGATTGGCGTATAAAAATATTAACAAATGAGTAAGTCTTTAGGGATTCAAAACAAATGTGGCTACTCTGTAATAATATTAACAACTTGGATACCATAAAACAGAATCTCCATTAAAAGGTGTTTATCACTGCAGCAATTGTAAAAAAAAATCTACGTCAAACGAACAATAGAATAATTGATAAATGACCAAACAAGACCATACTACTAATGACAATGCTGTTCCTCTAAAGCCTCATCGCTAACTCTGAACATCTTCTCAGAGCAACTTTCCTCAATCTGTTTCGGTTGAAAGAAATAACACTCCTATTTTTAATTCCCAATATTATCTTCCTCGGCTGCCTTTATATTATTGTTTTTCAAAATCGTAACATCTTTCTTCGACTACCTTAATTGAATTTCAAGTCTAACCGAACAATAGACAAATATACCAAAAAGCGTTGAAACGAGAAAGAATTATTGTTAACACGAAACTGTCCAAAAAGCATTCTGATCCAATGAGCCTCTAGTTCTTGTAAAATGCTTGATTTAAGAATAAGCCTTCGAAATTCATAAACCGCAAATGCACACTTACTAGAGCATTGGGGAGACGAATACTGCTACCTTTACCTTGCCTAGTAACACATTGAACAGTTATTAACCCGTGACCCATTACAGTCTAGGATACCTCTGAACCTACAGAATACCGGACCTGAAATATAAAACTTTATTAAACAAATTGTATGAAAAATTATATCAGGTCAAACAATCATTACTGATCGGACCATATTGAACACTGGTAAGACGTTTGTTTAAAGCCGTGGGGCCAACACGTAGGTTCCGTTTCACTGGTGTTTATCAGTGATCCGTTCGTGTTCGCAAGATCTGGTGTGATACTCTCACTATTCGATTCTTTAAGATCTTGCGCGACAAGGCATACCCATTTATATCAAAGTGATATAAATGAGCCTCTTACCATGCCCACGGACTTCAGAAAAATGAGTTATATTTGTTACTGTTGCAAAACAGTCATTTTCATAGGTCCTTTTAAATTTAAGGTCGATTTTTGAAGACCACAAAAATCACAAACAAAATTTTTAAGCATCTGATAGCACACAATTGCACGATATCCAAAACAGTAATCCGGGTCCCTAACCGGCTCCTTTTTTTACATTTTTATGTAAACAACACACATAAAATTCACAGAAAACTGCTGCAAAAGTCATCAAAACAACTTTAAAATTTGTATTTCAAATATAGAATATGTTGTCCAGGCTACAAATATTCTAAATGGAAAATAGTTGCTACTAGTTTGTCAAATTTTTATTTCGAGATAGAACTGTTTGTTCACTCTTTGTTTCATAGAACGTAATGAAAGCTCATGCGGGAAATGATGATTTTTGTGCCGAGCAGAGTACCAGATAAAATTAGTGAAAAAAGCTAGGCACTATCTTTACGTTCATTTGGATGAAGTGCCGCTATTAAGCTTCTTTTCATAAACCTGGTTCAAAGGTTGTTTTGCTTTCAGATTGAACTTACCTATTTTATGACTCTCAGAAAATAAAAAGCATTTCTTGGCTTATACGTTACCTATTGTCGGTTTTGCATAACTCCATAATTTTACATAAAAAATGTCATAAAGAAAAAAAAACTTACTATTTTACCTTTTTGGTGTGAGTTTCGTCCGTATTGACTTTTTTCACTCAAATTTCGAGTGTCACGTTTCAACTGTTTCATAAGGTTTTGATTTTATTTGAAATTTCATATTTGAATTTTGGAATTAAATTCTAGTTTAAGATTCAGATTTATATCTTATGCTTTGTTTGTGTTTCATCAAATTTATCAATTTAAACTTTTTATTTATTAATCATTAAAATAAATTTAAAAAAAATGAAGAAGAGGTGTAAACGGTTTGTAAAATAAAACTTTCGAATTTGTCTTGGCACTTTTAAACAAGAGTATAAAAGTCAACCGTAAACCGTCACTGAGATGTAAAACAAGATAAGTACATAAAAGAATTAACTGTACTGTACTTTTGGCCTTTGAAAATTTAAAAAAGAATAAAAATAATGTATTTAAAATAGGTATAAGAGTTAAATACACCTACCTTGAAAACTTTCATTGAATCCAAATTCCCTCCACAGAGTCAAATCACCTCAGAGAAAATAATGTTTACTCCCCATAATGCCAGCCGAGACAGTGTTCTGTTCTGTTTTCATATTCCTTATTCGGTAGTTTCACTGCGCCCGGATTAAAACAGTACACACTGGCTATGCCATTTGTATTGCCTCGGGTTCCGTTGAACCGAGCAGCAGCGGCAGTAATCCGGATTATCCAGCCTCCCCCGAAAAATAAAATTGTTATGCTCTCGACCGAGTGTCTGTGTGTGGGTGTGCGTTGTTCGGCAGCATAAATTCCACCATCCACCAATCCACCACTAACAACAACAGCAACAGCATTCGATGAACGGGGTAGAGAAGGAAGAAGAAAACGGCAAGACCATTCACAGCACACACTGGCTGGGCCAAAAAAAAAAAGAAGCCGCACTACTTTTTTCCTCTATGCGAGATCCGCCGTGTGAATGTTTTAACGAAATGCCATAATTATTCACTTTTTCGCACCGAACTCCGGCTTTCCCGGGCGCATGGCCAACACTTTATCACTGTCGTCACCGGGAAGAACACTTTGGGCACTTGCGGGTCGCGATTCCGAACGGCTCGGTTGTTAATTCGTACACTATTATTGAAATTATTATGCTAGGAAAGGAAGAAAAACTGCAATCAACGACCGAACGTCGACATCTCGATTTTTGATGTGTGCGATGAAAAGAAGAACATCAACAACATGGGAAGAAAACAGTGTTTTTTTGCCTGGTGGAAGGGTCGATCATGAGCTACGCTCTATCATTTTTTAAAAACTTTTTAACATTCAGTGTTTCCTGTTACGTGATCGATTACTTCTTATTTCAAATTTTTAGGTTCAAATTTAAATGATTCAGCAACCATACATTTTGAAATCAAGAGTTCAAAAGATTCTGAATTTCGACCAACAGTCACAAATTGAAAACAAAATTAAGTGTAACGTCTTGTACAGTCGTCCACCTCATCATGTTATTTTTCCGTTTCCCTTTTCGCTCTCTTTCCGTTGTCTTTTTGACAGCTGCTTCGATTTTGAAAACTGGCTGCGTTCATTGAATGCTGGAAAAGTGCTCGAGGAGGCTGCGTTCTATCAATTTGTTCTCTCGGCGGGCTGCGTTTGGTTCGTATTTGTACCGAAAAGTCGTTGATTGATTCTGGAGTGCAGACGCTTGGTATTTTGTAAAACAATATCGTTTGTATAAATACATTATAATAATTAATTTTAATAATTCCTACCTTCACTCCTCTTGGACTGTAGCCCAAGAGCAGGCAGTTCAGCAGTAGAAAGGAGAAAAAGAATTTCTAAACAAAACTCAGAGAACGAATGCAAATCAGCCTTCAAAAATAGGAACGGTCATTTCAAGCGAATTAAAAAAAAGAACTAATAAACCTGGATATGATTTCTGAATCTGAATTCTGTATTGTGAATTCAATCGAAATTCTGAATTATGATTTCTGAATCTGTATCCAAATACACATTACAAAAGTCTGAATCTGACTTATTCTGAATTCTCAATCTGAGTTCTGAATCTGAATTCTGAATCCGAATTCTGAATCTGAATTCTGAATCTGAATTCTGAATCTGAATTCAGAATCTGAATTCAGAATCTGAATTCTGAATCTGAATTCTGAATCTGAATTCTGAATCTGAATTCTGAATCTGAATTCTGAATCTGAATTCTGAATCTGAATTCTGAATCTGAATTTTGAATCTGAATTCTGAATCTGAATTCTGAATCTGAATTCTGAATCTGAATTCTGAATCTGAATTCTGAATCTGAATTCTGAATCTGAATTCTGAATCTGAATTCTGAATCTGAATTCTGAATCTGAATTCTGAATCTGAATTCTGAATCTGAATTCTGAATCTGAATTCTGAATCTGAATTCTGAATCTGAATTCTGAATCTGAATTCTGAATCTGAATTCTGAATCTGAATTCTGAATCTGAATTCTGAATCTGAATTCTGAATCTGAATTCTGAATCTGAATTCTGAATCTGAATTCTGAATCTGAATTCTGAATCTGAATTCTGAATCTGAATTCTGAATCTGAATTCTGAATCTGAATTCTGAATCTGAATTCTGAATCTGAATTCTGAATCTGAATTCTGAATCTGAATTCTGAATCTGAATTCTGAATCTGAATTCTGAATCTGAATTCTGAATCTGAATTCTGAATCTGAATTCTGAATCTGAATTCTGAATCTGAATTCTGAATCTGAATTCTGAATCTGAATTCTGAATCTGAATTCTGAATCTGAATTCTGAATCTGAATTCTGAATCTGAATTCTGAATCTGAATTCTGAATCTGAATTCTGAATCTGAATTCTGAATCTGAATTCTGAATCTAAATTCTGAAACTGAATGATGAATCTGAATTCTGAAACTGAATTATCTGAAGGTAGTATTGCATAATATGAACGGTAATCGGAAGGTCTTTCTATGTTCGCTTTCTTTTTGAAATAGCGTTTTCGTGTTTAAAACTGGCACAGTAGCAAAGTTTTTCTTCATAAACACACAAAATCGTCACCCGGGACGATGCAAATATACGCGGTTGCTACACTCACCCTCATGCTCACCCCCAACACTGACAACTTCTACGGGTTGCAAAGTGCAAACCGCTTGCTTGAGGTTCAAAACTCGGGGAAAACTGGTCGACTCCTCAATGGATAAACGAACACAACAACGGCAGATGTTGCAAAATTCGCCGAGAACTAGTTTGCCTCTGCTCATAAACGAAAACGTTATTTGTTAATAAACTTTTCAGCATAATAATAGGCGCTTTCATAACGAAACTTATAAACATAATAACATCGTATGAAAATTGAAAGAATTTCATAAGACTCTTATGAAAAATTAGTTTGGACTCAAAAAAGTGGTTCATAAGATGTATCTTATGAAATTTATAATAAGATTTCCTCTGAGTGTATGTATTTATTTTGAGCGACGAACGTCTTGAATAGATGTCGTGCCTACATTAGGGCGTTTTATTACAAGAAGAAAGCAAACAAACGGAGTTTTCTTGTGTTCCATTCTTAGAACAAATCCAATTATATTTTGATTTTGGTTGGATATATTCCGGAAACACATCCAAACGATTCATATTTTACTATGCCTTCACTTTAGCTTTAGAAGAGCTGAATAAACAATACTTGTTCAGAAAGTTTTCGAAAAAAAAACGAATTTCATAAATTTGAGATATGTATAAGCCAAAAAAAACTTCTTTTCAGGGCAAGTTATAGTGTATCGCACTGGTCAGGTTACATTGAAAACAAAACAAACTCAGTTGTTGTCAGTTGTTCCTTGAGCAGTCCATGCTAGTGGGTATAAGTTATAGCAACACATTGAAAAGCTTCAGTTTGTGAATGGCCCGTTTATACAAACGTGGAGTACCGATCGGGAATGCAGTTTATGTTTTACGACAACCGGTTGCTAGCCAACGGGTTCATCCAGTCACTGTTTGTTATGCGCTCTGATTCACTCATTGTTGTCGTTAGTATACAAAACAAGGTTCCTTTCTAGTATAATCGAACATGAATAACATGGATACTCGCGGGTGATGTTGTCCTCCTGCCTGTCTGAGTATGTGCGCCATATCTCATCATTACGGATCGACATATCGATCTGTGAACAGTGGAAAATTGCACTATCGCTCGACTAAGGCGATGTCCTTAGTAAGGGCCAGTGGAATTTAGTAATCTCGCCGGATCCTTCCAAACGAAATCAAACCGCGCCGTGACAAAGGATCAATCACGGAGCCCTACGGGTATAAAACTGGAGGGTTTTCGGACAGCAGGACAATTTCAAATCGTGCGTTTAGTGAGTACTTGTCTCTCGACAAACTGTGAGAAAAAGTATTCTGCCATCCAGACGAAAATCAAATCGTGCCTGTTAAAATCTACCTTCAAAATTGCTGCGTTTTCCCAGTGGAATTTTCTGAAACCGCTACTAGAAATGGCCTCGATACTTCCTACTGGTCTTGGAGGTGCCAGCGAAAGTGACCGGGTGGTAAGTGTTTGGTTTTTTTAGGGGGGATATGGCTCAATTCAGTGGTGTTCTATAATTGCGCCCATTTCGTGGTGTGTGATTGCTGATGCTATCCGTGGAATAGGTCATCCATCAGTATCTATCAGTAAAGTTTATCAATTATGGATCCACGATTGATGGTTGGCTGCTGCTTTCTTTTGTTTCAACATGAAATTTATACAGCAGCGAGGCACATGTTGGGGGTGAAAAATCAATACAAAATAAATAACGGCGAGATGGGGTTCGTTTGCGCAAAGCGCATATGCACATGCATAGAGCTCAGTTTATTGCATTTGGTGACAGCAGAAAGTCCGCAAATCACAGTGCATTTGGTTGAAGTGAATCTCGAAAAAAAAAAGAATGGCTTCCTTTTGGGCCGAAAGAAAAGAAAGTCAAAATGGAATTGTTTACAACGGACAGGAGAAGGTTCAAGTTAGTATGAGATGTGTGGAAACATTGCTAACAGATTTAAAAAAAATAATGTGACTGCTAAAGTATCATTGTAGAAACTTGAAAATCATTTTGATTTATTTTAAAAAAGACGTTTCCGACTGGAAATCAAATTTGGGATTAATGAATCAAATGATTTAATACCCCTTAAAAAATGTAGATCGAATAGAACATTTTTTAAGCTTTAGAGTAAAGTAAAAAAGTACAACTAGCTATGTCAAACATCAGATTTGACACGTATGCACCTCACAAATAACGCCCAGATGAGTTTTTCAGATTATAATTTTTCAAATTGGTTCTACACATGCAACTGTGCCCATCCGAATAAATATCGAGACTGAATATGAACGGATTTTCATATGACGTGTCGATTGATATCGATCGAAACGTCATCGTTGACCAGTAGATAATTGCAAATTTATAATTAAATTTATTAGGTTGTACGGAGTTTTTTTTCTTAATAGAATCGACTCACAAAAATGAAACATCGAATGCCACCAGACACATTTTTTCTAAAATCTGTTAAAAAATAAATTTGTTGCCTATGGAAAGGCGTTAAATGATGCATGCTCCTCATTGAACATCTTAAATTCAAGTCGTGCTTTCTTCGTGTACAACCTGAAGAAACGACACAAATGTGAAGCCTGGCCTAAAGCCTATATAGTTCATACAAGGCGAATGGTTGCGCTATGTTGATTGCGTTAGCGAGTCACAGGTCTTCCGTGTTGTTTTGGGGACTTTTTTTTATTATTTTTTTCAGGGATTTTCATAATATGAGTAAACAAATTGGATGAAGTTTTCCATTCTTTTGACTTATGTGGAATTGAGATATAATTTCAAAGTCTTATGCGAAACCAGCAACTAGTTGTAGTCATCAAAAAAACGCAACCGACGCACATTTCGATTTTTGACAAACTTTTTCAACACATAAAACAAGATTTTGACGTCTTTAAGTTATTTGGCATCAAAATTAAAATTCCGATTATTCCTATCTCCTTTGGGGGACGGTGATTTTTGAGGGTAAAAAAACAGAAACTTTAAGCGCTTTGAGGCACCCCTAAATCAAGTCCGGATGAGTTTGAATTTTGCACAGGTCAGTTTTTTAAACCAATCTTCAAAATAAATATAGTCGGTCGAAATACTGTTGGCTGCCAACCTAATGCGCATAGTGTCAACTACTTTTTTTTAACCCAGCTATCGATAAGTGTATTTAGTGCGTTGTTCGTGAGAATTTTCAGCTGTTTATCTTTCAGTTGACATGTGATGAAAAATTGATCTTCAATTTGAACCTTCTAATTTTCTTTAAAACAACTGCACTCAGCTTATCAGGAAAAAAAACGTTTATTTTTATGTGAAAGATGATGTTTTGTGCTCTGAATTTACTATTTGGTGGATTTCTTTTACAATGGAATCCTTTAAAAATGGAATTCTTTTATAAATACGTTTTTCGTTATAGATACATGATAGATACAAATGAATAGGGGAGAATGGGGATATTTGATCCCTTTTTCTTATTTTCATCATATCTTTTTAGGAAACTTTGACAACTCGTCGTCTTTTGCATTTTCTGACAGCGTGTAATTTCAAATTTATATGCTCCAAAAGTTAGAACGATGCATGAACTCGTAGATGGACTAGAAGCATTTTCGTGAGACTAAAAAAAATTGTGATATTTTTTTTACGTCATAGGAGACTTGATCCATAATTCAGGGGGCCCTAACCCTAGGGAAAAATCTAGTGAAATCCAAAGTTAAAAAGTCCGTTGATTATTTTTTGCCATATTAATTATTATTTCTCAGTTTGTTATTATCATACAAAGAGAATTCTAAAAGTTTGTCTACTACCCTAAAGTCATTGCATACTTTAAGGCGCAATTTTCTAGTTTTTGGATAAATACAGTATTTTTAGTGCTTTTTAACAGATAATTACTGGATAAAGATTAGTTATTGGACAGATATTAGTAATTTAATGATAACCAATGATAACGATCCATTTAGAAGAAAAATATATCTTTTTGGACTCCAGGGATCAATTATACACATGACATATATTTTGGAAAACTTCTTCTTAAAAAAATTGAGAGTTTACTATTGCTTTGAAAATACGGCATCATGAAGTTCATATTATACTCTAACGATTGACATATTGAAAAAAAATATTTTTATTATAATTTTTTCATGTGAGAAACATTTTAAAGTGATAAAAAAAGATTTTCAATTCACATTTTGCAAAATTTTTGAAACTTTCCTTCAATAACTCGAGAAATATTTTTTTTCAAATTTGTTGAGATAACAGCATTGTCGATTTGTTCTATTTGGCACATTTTTCTAGAACATTTGATATTTGTAAGATATTCCTGTTTCGAGATATAGCGAAGGGGTCAAGTATTCCCAGGGATCAAGTACCGTAATTCGGGGTAAGATTGATCACTTTTTTCTATTTTTTTTAAGGAGAATGTGAAATGTTTCATAATTTTAAAACCAGTACTGAACTCCTATGAACGTAAAACATGGTTGCAGAAATTTGTAAGACTACTTTTAGTTTTATTTGAAAATCGATTTCTTCTTTCTTTAGAATTTTATGCTTTGAGGTAACATTGATCAGTCTCCTTTTTTACAATTTAAACGAATTTTCTTCATCATGTAGAATAAAACACCTTAATAATATTTACAAATGCTAGTTCATCCATTGCTCAAGGCAGTTCGGAACGAACTCAAATGATATGAAATTATTCATGTAACCCTATAAAATTGAACACAACACTTTCGGTGGCTCATAGATACTAAATGACCAATCCAGTGAATTCTGAGATACCGTCAACTGGGGCAACTTGCAACAACTTCCAACTTCAATGGCTTCTAAAAAACTTATGTTCACAGTTAATCCTACCCCTTATGCATAAAAAGTTTTAAGGATGATGGGACATCAAATTGGCGTAGTTAAAAAAAATTGGTTCCTTTAGTTATTTTTAATTTAAAAAAAACATGCGATTTTCACCCTCCTTAGAAAATGGGTAACTTGCACACGTAACTTATGAACACGTATGAAAATTTATAGTTTTTAATATATTTGCGGTGCCTAAAGATCATTACGCATGAAAACACCAATTGCAGTAATTTTTTGGTCTATAAAAACTAATTTTCACATTTTTTTCTGAAACTAAGGATGCTGCATACATTTAGGCGTTAAATAATACTACAAAAAATTCTACAAGCTGAAATCATACAAAAAAATGTTTGCATGAATAAAATTTCAATGTTTACTAACGCGTGATGCAAAACATTCATATTCCAGCACATGGAAACGAGATTTACAAGGTGTTTCTTTGATTTGCATTTTGTTGCATTTTACCCCAGACGCGTCTTTACGCCAGAAATATTTATTAAAAAAAAAATGAGTGATTGTTCGAAAAATATTTTTACACTAACAGTGTTGGTATACATGAGGAAACCAGTAAAAAGTTTGTAGGTAATATTGTCAAGCCAATCCGTCATACTAAGTAAAGTTTTTTACGGCATCGAAAAATGTTAAAATTTGTACATTTATCGCTAGATTTTTCAAACTTTATATAAAAATAAAAAAAAAACCTAAAAAAAAACTAGCTTAGGATGCGAGAAAATATGTCATAATCATTTTGTAATCATTTAAAGATAACTTTTTTACAATACATGAAATAAAAAAATGATGTTTCTTGGTTTAGCTTTCTTCGCAGTCCAAAAAAAAAACAACATTGCGGTCCTTACTGTGTTAAGGCCGAACAATTAAAATCGAAAGATGGAAAATGATGCAGCATAAATTAAGGGGTAAAATTTTTTAACATAACTTAAAAATTTCAACTACAAAAAAAAATTTTGCCTTAATTCAATTCCCTAGGCCCTCGCCTTATTCTCCTTTATTTTTTTCCTTCCAACTTTACCTTCTGATAGTGTTTCTAGCCATTTGTTCTAAACTGGCTTACTCTTGGAAAATATCCCTATTTTTTAAATATCAAAAATTTAACTCAAATACCACAAAATTTAATAAAGAAAAAATATGAAATCTCTCATAAATCAACCTGCTGCTTCAAAACGCTTTGATTTCATCAGGAAAGGTGTTTGTTTGAGAGCCATCGAAAAAACAGATATTTCAAGGTTTTGAAATAACATGTTTTCTTATATTTGTAATTTTCATAAACAACTCAAGTTTCTCCCAATTTCTATATGTTTTTTCGATGTCTTTTGGAGTCACCAAGTATCAGAGAAAAATTTGAGATCATTTGGTTGATTCCTAATTCAGCGATTCAGCGCACTGCGTTACAATTTTGTCGGGAAGAAGAATTTTTCGTATATTCAATCATCTAGAAAATTCAAATAGGCTTGAAATGAAGTTTTTTCACTTTCACTATTTGTTTAGTTTTTAGTTGTTTAGTTTTTTGCGTTGTTTAGTTTTTGGTTCAATTGTTGTTTAGTTTTTGGTTCAATACTTCTCTTTTCAAAGAAACTAAGGGCAATTTAGTGGATACAGCTATTTCGAAATTAACAAAGCTTGATTATTTTTGACCCTTTTTAAACACGTTTTTAATGGAATTTCTGCTTTAAAAATCTGTCAATAACGAAGTAAAACCGACATGACATTGAACTTAAAGTAAAATCGGTTACTATAGATCGTAGGTTGCGAAGCGTGCATACAAAATTACTCTTTTTTGGCTTTTAAAAACAGCGAAAACCAAAGCTTTTCGTTTTAAAAATTGTTGAATTTTCCACAGGAGCAGAATTTTGGGAAATCTTTTTATTTTATACAAAAAAAAACCAGCAGATATAAACTTTAATCTGCTAGGGCCTTACCACGAGCAGCCACGTTATAAGGCTTTCCATAATTTTTTTTCGTCCATCAGTTAATCAATCACCTGTCTCATTGCCTCGGTACAGGCTATACAGCTTACAAGCTCTGGAACTGGAAAAACTTGTTGTTTGAGGTTAGGTTTGAATGACTCATAACTAGGTGACACTTTTGGGTTATCTGAGTATTTTTTTTGGACATTTCAGCGACCTACACTTAGTTTTTCACTTATCAAAAATTAATGATTCTGTTATGTGACTTGACTTCTCTGATGACTCCTTACCGTAGTTGCCGATCATGTGCTTCAATCCAATGCTTGATTTGAACTTTGTGAACATTTTTGACAGTTCTTGCATACTTTTCCACCACTCATACACAGTAATTCTTTGAATAATCAACGGTTTGTCAGCTATCAATTTGAAAATGGTGGATTTCGAAGAAAACTGTGCATCATAATTATATTCATTTTCTCTTGCATCGTGAATATCTCAGAAACGCGTAGATTTAAAATTTTGATAAAAATAGGTCAGATAGTACTTTTTACAGGCAGTAAAGTGCTGTCAAGATTTTGAATGTCCGATTACTAGCAAATGAGCTGTAAGCAAAACAAAGTGTCCCATTTCAAAAAGAACTAAGCTTTATTTTGGAAGGTAACGGAAATAGTTATATGTATCAGATTGTCCTTGATGTTATCCCGAAATTCTATTCGGTGCGATTAGCAGCGTTCTACAGTATTTAATGATAGAAAAACATTACTTACCACTCAAATATGTTCTCTTATCACTAGTCAACCGACTTTTTTTTTCACCAAAAATTGAACTATTTCTTTCAACACAAATTTAAATATTGTATCTTTTTAAATTGAATTCATTGAATCCTTATAGTAGGGAACCCAACAGCGTATTCAATATAAAACCAAATATGATTTTTTTCGATGATTTTCGTTTGAAACCCTGCACAAGAAATGAAAATCATCCGTAATAAACACTTGCTCCTTATCGATGCCTACCCATACAGCTTCCTTCAAGTCAACTTTTCTTCTACGTGGCCAAAAAAGGACTACTCGTCCAAGCTAAAAGTTCGAGTTTACAGTTGCAAATTGAATTTTCATGTAGGTAACCTCCTTCGGAAGTCTATTCCGATCGCCTATAGAAAATTCGATGCAAAACAGTAAGCAGTGTTAATCTCCGCATTATTATGGAACTACCCCTCGTAGGATTTCCAAATATGTACGATGTCGTTCACTATTATGGAAACCCTCGAATGCAAACAGTTCGTCGCTTTCTGTCATCCCACGTGCTTGTAGCGACATCATCTGTTTTAGGAAGGTACCTACACACAATCTCACTCTCAGCATGGCGCTCGGACAAAATTCACAGAACGTGAAAACAGTTTGTCACAACTGATGCGTGGATTATAAGTCCTTGTTGATCCGCACAGCCGCGCGCCGAAGGACAAAGAAGGCACCCTCTTCTCCGGGGAAAAAGTTGAAACTGTCCTCAAACAAACGGCAGGCGACACATTCGGAACTCAAACATCACAGTTTCGAATTACAAGCTCTGGGGCACTGAGCAAATAAGTTTTGCCTCCGGCCAAATGAAGGCTGACGCGCTTTAAGGGAAACTCGCTAGCAACGTTCCATAATTATGGAGTCACTTCCTGAATTCATCACCACACAGCTCATTTCAATCGTTATTGAGCATCTGAATGTAGAACCCAACATCATTTTACAGATTTAGACGCAGTTGAAATGAGCTTTTATTAAAATTTGGAAATTTGTGTAGGTTTGACAATAATTTTGAATTAAGATAAAAAAAATGTGCTTGTCTTATTTTATCAAACTAGCGCCAGTATTGTTTTTTTTTGTCCACACAGAACTACTGAAAATATTCTCATCCAAGATTTATCAATGATCCCCACGGGCTTGAAATCTGATAGGAAACCACCTTCAAATCCCACTAGATCGGGTTCGAAGATACGCACAAGTGAGAAAAATTCTCAAACCATACAAAATAGAAGGGGGAAAATACGTATAATCACGTTTATAATTGTATTATAGGAGAGTGTTGCAGTGACAGAAACAGTTATTACAAGTACCAATCCTTGCGAGACCGGGAGAAAAGGGATAGAGAAATCCTGTTCCAATGTACCTACGAGCTATTGTCAACAGAACGCGTTTTTATATTTTGTCACTTTTAGTCCTTAGGGTGTCGACTTCAAACGTGCCGAATCCTTGTTGCAAAGGTAAGGTTAATGTTCCTATTTCCATTCGGAGTTCAACATTAGCCAACTTACTTGTACTTAACATAAAATATAAACCAAATACCCTCAAACACCAAACACATGTATTTAGTCACAAGCGCAAGGGAAACTACAAACAGAGGCGATCAAATTCGTTAGCGTGCAATTTTTGCGTTTTCCGGTCGGTCGCCGTAAGCTACTGAGCTGCTGCATCTAATCCGGCAGCCCTATTATTGTCACATCAAATTTATCCTGACGTTTGGTTTTTAAATCGTAGCCAGGCGCAACTTCGGTGACACCCTACCAAGTACAGATTTTTTTCTCTGTATTTTAACGAGCCCGGGAGCCTCGTATACGCTTTTAATTGGCTACCGCATCAGCAATGCATGATTTCCTAATGAAATTAGCATTTAATCGGCAACTGTCGCACCTAGAGAGGTGACACTTCTGGGAGGGTGGAATTGGTTCTACAACTGTTGGAATCGAAAATTTAGTAGGTGATACTTTGCGAAAATCTTGAATGTTTAGTGGTTATTTTTAATTGTGCGATCGTGACGAATCTAGTGAAATAAGTCCATTATTTTTTTTTAAGTAGGTCACTATAAGGTTGTTTTGTTTATTTGGTGTTCCGTCTCACGGCATATGATGAACTATATTCCTCCAATTCACTCGGTTGATGGCAACCGTTCTCCAACTTCTCGGGCATCCCACATTCGCCAGATCACGCTCCACTTGGTCTAACCATCTTCATACCGGATTGGCAGCAAACACCTGTTTTGCAGGACAGTCGTCCGGCATTCTTGCAACATGTTCTGCCCAGCGTATCCGTCCAGCCTTCACCACCTTCTGGATACTGGGTTCGCCGTAGAGTTGCGCGAGCTCGTAGTTCATCCTTCGCCTCCACACTCCGTTCTCTTGCACGCCGCCAAATATGGTTCTTAACACTCTTCGCTCGAATACTCCGAGTGCGCACAGGTCCTCCTCGAACAATATCCACGTCTCGTGCCCGTAGAGGACAACTGGTGTAATTAGCGTTGTGTGGAGGTTACACTTTGTGCGGGCGCTAAGTCTTCTCGACCGCAGTTGCTTGTGGAGTCCATAGTGCGGAGCAGAGATAGACAAAGTCTTCGACTATCTCCAGCTCGTCGCCGTCAATCGTGAGCTTGTTATTACTGGACAAGCGGGGCCGGTCTGTCTCGGATCCGCAGGCCAGCATGTACTTCGTCTTGAACGTATCAATCATCAACCCAATCGTTCCTGCTTCTCGTTTCAGTTTGCGGTAGATCTCCTCCATCGCCGCAGATGATCTGCCGACTATATCAATGTCGTCGGCAAAGCAGATAAGTTGACTAGATCTGTTGAAAAATATGCCCCGCATTTCTCTCACTGCTCGTCGACTAACACCTTCTAGCACCATGTTGAACATCATGCGCTCTACAATTCACCCGTAATCCGTACACAGCACGTACGTTCCATCCACCGTCACCTTGAACAGTCTGATCAGCTTTCCGGAAAAGCCGTTCTCGTCCATGATTTGCCAAAGCTCGTCGGTCGATCGTATCGTCTGCGGCTTTAAAGTCGATGAATAGATGGTGCGTAGGGACTTGCTGTTCATGGCATTTTTGGAGGATTTGCCCTATTGTGAAGATCTGGTCCGTCGTTGACCGTCCCTCCATGAAGCCGGCCTGATGACTTCCCACGAATCTGTTTGCTTATGGCGCACAGTAGTTCAAATCCCCAAAAAGTCGGAAAAAAGTCCATTTTTCAAGTCAGCGACAACCAAATTGTTTATGTTGGAATCGATTATCCAATATTTTAGGAACATTATGATGTATTTAGATTTTCTAGGACCTTTTTTACACCTTCTATGAAACAAACATGAACGACAACTTTAACGCAAGAATTAAAAATAGGATTTTTTATTCTCAGCCCAAAACAACTTAAAAAAGCATATAAATCTTTAAAAATTTATAAATTTTTATACAGAAGTGATGTATTATAATCTTATTCACAGTTTAGAGATAAAAAACGTCCTTAATATCATGAACTCATAAAGTTTCGCTTCATTGGAAACCCAAAATTAGATGATAATTTTTTTTCGATTTATTGTATTTATTATTAGGAAGCAAAAATAAAGCTTGTGCTGCCGATCGCCTTGGTAAATTATACACCGTTAGATAGGTGAAAGCCGCATCAAAACATATCTTAAAATCAGCTGCTAGTTTTTGCTATATTTTGAATACGATGTCATTGAGTGGAACGCTGTTTGGTTTAAAAATGCAAATTTTAAAGTATTTATACAGAGTTAACCAAGCATTTTTTGCTTCGATACAAATGCAAATTCACCTTAAAACATCAGTTTTAATATCTATCCAACTAACCTACAGGAATTTAGGAGCCCATAAAGCATGGATCACTACAAATCTGGACGCATTAAAACGGGTCTATCTCGGAGCTATGCAAACGAAATAAAAAAGTTTTATAATCAAAATGTAGGGTTTTTATTGCACTTCAAAGAAAAAATAAGAAAAAAAATATTTCGATGTTTTTTTTTTATAAAATTTTGAACTTTTCGTCTAGAACCACTTATCAAAGTTTGGACACCCTATTCACTGACCTCAGCGGCCATTTTGTTCCACAATCTCTTCATCTCTGTTGCTTCCCGAGTCGTCCTGCCATTCTTCTTCATCTTCTGCTTGACAATTGTCCAAAATTTTTCGATAGGGCGGAATTGAGGACAGTTGAGTGGGTTGATGTCCTTTTCAACAAAATCCACCCGTTGGCCCAATACCACTATAGTACCTCCTAACTGTAGTGGCAGCATGTCAAATCTGGCGAAAACTTTACTGGTCTTTTGTGAAATCTATTGTACGAAAAAAAAGCATTTTTAAGGCACTCCTCCTTGTACATCTCGGAGTCCATGGTCTTGTTTTTCACAAAAACCAGGATTTTTCGTCCGCAGCTGCAAATACCTTGCCAGATCAAACACTTTCTTGCCAACTTATCGGCAAAAGCGAATTTGAACTTGGCGGGGACATCACCCCGACCAGTGCAGTGCACCACTGCAGTGGCTTTATAAAATTTTTGGCCAGGAAGCTGCCCAAAATCCATCTTCGCGTACGTTTCGTCATCCATGAGGATTAGACTGCCCCAAATGACCCGACTTTTGAAAAAGTTATACGCTGCAGGCTAAAATTGGTCCTGGGCCTAGTACAAGATCTCATGCCAAATTTGGGCCAGATCGGACCACGGGAAGGGGTCGCTCAACGAGCCTGAAGTTTGTATGGGATTTTGAGACATTTTGTTCGAGAGGAACATGAAAAACCAGTTTTTCGTCAATAACTTTTGTCTCCCTCGACCGATTTCTTTCAAAAACAGGTTTTCTTAAAGCCTAAACTATGACAAATATTTCATATGAAGGTTGCATTTCAATTAAAGTTAAGATAAAAAAGTTATTAAGCTTCAAAAATTGGTTAACTTTTTTAAGGGTGATATTCATCACTTTTTTAATGAGGCGAATAAAGTCCGACCAGAACACTCAATGTGAAATGCATGCCGTTTCGTCAAATATTGACCGATTTTAACCATTGTTGTTGCGCTCGATTGCACTTTTTAATGTTTTTTCTGATATTTGAATTTGGATGATATTCACTTGATAGTTCGGAAAGAAGTAAGGGCGGAAAAATGCTTGACAATTTAAATAAATTGCATAACCACAGGGGCTTAGGAACATGACTGGACGATTTGTGATGCCAATAAAAAGATAAATTTAAATTAAAAGATGTTTAGAGTGTTTTTTATTACAAAAAATAATGAGATTGACACGTGAAGTTATTCAAAATCTTTTTTTTATTCATAGAGTAATTAATAAAGTTCAAATTATACACAACATCGTAGCAGTTGCTTCTTTTCGAAGCATGCACGGTAACAGAGTTTTCAAATAAATTTCTTTGAAACTTAATGCGTACATTAAAAAAAAAGAAATTTCAAACATAAACACAATTCACTTTAAACCGAATAAAACACTTTGTTGGAATCAATTATCAATATTAACCTTCATTGTGTATCAAAAGAAAGCTACAGCTAATATAATAAAAACGTGAGAAAAATATAAAAGAACCTTTTTCGAAAAATTATCATTTCATTGGCATCATAAAGCGTTGGTCCATGTGTTTTTCGATATAAAAATATGTTGGCGGTTGGTTCTGAGAATAACAACAATTCTGAATAGATTTTTTGAGAAAAAAAAAGATTCTGAGTTAGGTAGAAAAGATGAAACATAAACCCCACCCAAAGGCGGATATATGTACAATAGACTGCCCCAAATTTGTGTGGAAAATTTAAAACCTGAGCAATATTATGCGCTTTAGGTTAAAATTGATTCTAGTCCTAGTACAAGATCTCATGCCAAATTCGGGACAGATCGAATTACGGCAAGGGGTCGCTCAACGAAACTGAAGTTTGTATGGCATATTGCTCGGAAGAAACATGAAAAACCTGTTTTTCATCAATAACTTTGGTTTCCATTGGCCGATTTCTTTCAAAAACGGTTTTTCTTAAAGGATGGTATTTATCACTGTTGATGAGTTGGGCCGGTCGAACATATTGACGCCTCATTAACAGTAATGAATACCACCGTAGAAAGTTAGCCTATTTTTGAAGCCTCATAACTTTTTTTTTCTAAACTCTTATCGAAATGCAGTCTTCGGATGAAAATTTTTTCATAATTTAGGCTTTAAGAAAAATTATTTTTGGAAGAAATCGACCGACGGGAACCAAAGTTATTGATGAAAAACTGTTTTTTTTTTATTGACATCACAAATCGTCCAGTCATGTTCCTAAGCCCCTGTGGTTATGCAATTTATTTAAATTGTCAAGCATTTTTCCGCCCTTACTTCTTTCCGAACTATCAAGTGAATATCATCCAAACTCAAATATTAGAAAAACATTAAAAAGTGCAATCGAGCGCAACAACAATGATTAAAATCGGTCATTATTTGACGAAACGGCATGCCTTTCACATTGAGTGTTCTGGTAGGACTTTATTCGCCTCATTAAAAAAGTGGTGAATATCATCCTTAAAAAAGTTAACCAATTTTTGAAACTTAATAACTTTTTTATCTTAACTTTAATTGAAATGCAACCTTCATATGAAATATTTGTCATAGTTTAGGCTTTAAGAAAACCTGTTTTTGAAAGAAATCGGTCGAGGGAGACAGAAGTTATTGACGAAAAACTGGTTTTTCATGTTCCTCTCGAACAAAATGTCTCAAAATCCCATACAAACTTCAGGCCCGTTGAGCGACCCCTTCCCGTGGTCCGATCTGGCCCAAATTTGGCATGAGATCTTGTACTAGTCCCAGGACCAATTTTAGCCTGCAGCGTATAACATTTTACAGGTTTTAAATTTCCCATACAAATTTGGGGCAGTCTAATGAGGATGCATCCGTCGTACTTCGTTGGAATCTTGTTGTATAACTTCCGGGCACGTCCTTTGGCTACTAAATTCTGCTTCAATGTACGGTTTGGTTGCTTACTGGCCCGATAGGATCGTATTCCTTCGCGGAGATTAATCCTTCTGACGGTGTACCGGTCGACGTTGAATTTCTTGGCGATGTCGTAGTCCGACTACCCTGTGTTTGCCTTGATCGTTCTCAACACCTTCAACTGCAGTTTCTGATTCTTAGGTCCACTATAACGCTTGGTATGAATCTGCCAATCGATAGTATGCATCCCACGGAAACGTTTGAGAGCGCTGCACACGGTTGATTTGAGCATTTTTAACGATTACGATTTTTCGATTTTTTTAACCCGACCACGTCGGTTTTTAACGTGAGTGTCCAAAATTTATTTTCGTCTCGCGGCTTCCATCACGTGTAACTTTTTCGGAACAAAACGAATCGAAATGAAATTTTCAGCACTGATAGAGGAAACATTTCCAAACAAAGTACTGTCAAAACATTCACAGATCCAACAACCAGGAGGGCAATGGTATAATAAACAGTGCGTCCAGATTTGTAGTGATCCATGCTTTACTTAATTTTAACAAAAATATTCATAGTTTATTGAAAAATATTCAATTTCCCAGTATAAAGCTCAAACTCCGTTTTAGCAATTTTTGAAAAAAATAACAAACTTTAAAAAAAACTATAATTCATTTTTTTTTAACTTTCCGCCTATAATCTTTAACAAAATAGCATTTTATTAATTTTTCCCCACTTTTTTTGATTTTGAACCACTGTGTGGCGTTAGGCGGCGGAGTAAGATTCGGGACAACACTTTATAGGCGGCATTGAGGAAAGTGATCGCTCGGTAGTTTTCACAGTCCAATTTGTCGCCCTTCTTGTAGATGGGGCATATATTACCCCCTCCTTCCACTCCTCCGGTAGCTGTTCTGTGTCTCAGATCCGGACCATCAACCGGTGCAAATAGGTAATCGGCCAACTTGTCCGGGTCCATTTTGATAAGTTCAGCTGTGATGCCATCCTTTCCAGCCGATTTGTTGCTAAATATTCAGCTGACGAATGGCTTCCTTAAATTTACTCATCGTTGGGGGTGGCTCCTCTACGTCGTTGGCCACGCCGGCGATGTACCTTCCCCACCGTCTAGATCTCCTGCATGTGCGTCGTTCAGGTGTTCATCGAAGCCTTTGCGGGATGCGTTGAGTTTCTGATAGAACTTTCGTGTTTCTTGGGAACGATGAAACTGCTCCAGCTTCTCGAGCTCCTCCTCCTCCAGGCGGCGCTTTTCTCCTGGAAAACTCGGACTCGCTGCCTTTTCCGCTGTCGGTGATTTTCCACGTTCCGACGGGTGCTCTTTGCACTACTGCAGCCCGCGCTGCGTTTTCTTCGTCCATCACCCTCCTACACTCCTCGCCGAACCAGTCGTTTCGTCGTGCCCGATGACGTTCTCTGCAGCGCTGCTGATGGCTGCCTTGATGTTATCTCAACAGTCCTCAAGAGAGGCTTCGCCCAGCTTGCCTTCTACCGGCAGCGCTGCTTCGAGCGTTTGCGCGTAGCCTGCTGCGACCTCAGGTTGCTTCAGTCGTGCGATATTTAATCGAGGCGGGCGTCGATTTCGTATGTTGTTCACTACGAAGAGTTTTAGGCGCGTCTTTACCATCACCAGATAGTGGTCTGACTTGATGTTGGCGCCTCGACATGATCTGACGTCGATGATGTCCGAGAAGTGCCGGCTGTCTATCAAAACGTGGTCGATCTGTCTTTGCGTTTGGTACGAAGATCTCCAGGTGTACTTGTGTGGGGGGCGGTGCTCGAAAAAGGTACTACGTACGGTCATTCGTTTGAAGGCGTCGAAATCTATGAGTCTTAGGCTAGTTTTGTTTGTCAGCTGATGCGCGCTGAAAATCCCCGCTGACGATCTTGATATCATGTTTTGGGCAGCGGTCGTATTCACGTTCCAGCTGCGCTAAGAATTCGTCTTTGTCGTCACCAGTACTTCCGAGGTGAGGGCTGTGAACCAAGGTTGCCAACCTTGGCCAACCAATTGTGTGTTTTTGAGAAAAATAATTATGACTTTCTGTGATTTTACCCAAAAATCCTAAAAAATCTAAATTTGATACTATCCAAAAAATTATATTTTCGGAAATTCATTCAAAATTTAAAAATTCTGTGAAATCTGTGAATATTTTAAAATTCTGTGTTCTTTGACACAGATTCTGTGATGAAAATTTGCGCAAAATTTTGTGAAATTACAGATTATTCTGTGATTTCGGCATCCTTGCTGTGAACGTTGATGATGCTGACGTTGAAGAATCAGCTCTTGATTCTTAACCGCCACATTCTTGGGTTGATTGACCACCACCCGATCACGCGCTTCGTCATCTTCCTCATCACTATAAAGCTGTGTGTGTTGCCGCAGCTCTGGCAGATGGCATGGCAAAATTTATACCTTACCCATCAAGAAGTTGTATACCTTTTCAAACAAAACCATAAAAAATGTTTAAAAAAAATTTTCTTTTTTTTCCACTGGTTTCTTGTGATTTGAACTATTGGTTTTGAGATTTTTTGATTTGAGAACGGATAAAAATCACTTTTGAGCGGTACAAGCGCGTGGAATGTGTAAGTGATTTTCCAAAACGGTGTTGTTAAAACCAGTACTGGACTCCTATAAACGTAAAACGTCGTTGCAGATATTTATTAGACCGCTTCAAATTCGATTTAAAAATCGATTTCGTCTTTGTTTAGAATTTGATGATTTGGGGTAACATTGATCGATCACTATGTATTTTGAAGGTTATAACGAGTTTTCGTGATCATAAAGGATACAAAACACATTCATGATATTTACAAATGCTAGTAATTGATAAAATAAGGAAGTTCGTGTGTTGAGGCCGAACAACAATTAAAATCAAAAGATGGACAATGATGCTGCATAAATTAAGAGGCTAAATTGTTTAACATTACATACTTATAAAATTTTAACTACAAAAACAAATGAAAATTTGCCTTCATTCAATTCTCTAGGCCCTCGCACTATTTCTCTTTATTTTTTTCCTTCAAACTTCACCATTTGATAGGGTTTCTAGCCTTTTGTCCTAGACTGGCTTACTCTTGGAAAACGTCCCTATTATTGAATATCAAAAGTTAACCTCAAAATAAAACAGAAACTAGACCAAAACTATAAACTAACTAATTAAAAAAGTTGAATTGTCACAAAAATCAATCTGCTGCATCTAAACGCTTTGATTTCATCAGGAAGGGTATTTGTTTGCGAGCCTTCGAAAAAATAGATCTTACAAGATTTTGAAATAATATTTTTATTTACATTAGAAATTTTCAAAAAGAAACCAAGTTTTTCCCAATTTGAAACTCAACATATAGGATTTTAAACGATGAAAAAAGTATTAAGATATTTTCACTTTAGACTTAGTTATTGATGATTAAGTGGAAAATGTCATTGATCAAAGCTATCCCGGTGATCAATGTTACCCCGTTTTACGATACCTGTTCATGTCTTGTTAATGACACCATATTTTTTCTTATTTTCTCCCCGAACAGTTGAAATCGATGGACGCCAACCGGTATGCCACCAAGAAGACGATCGCCCAGGGCATGCTGGACATTGCCTTGCTGACAGCGAACGCATCCCAGCTGAAGTACATCCTGCAAGTGGGCGAAAAGCACGAATTCTACACGCTAATGTTGGTTCTCATCAGCATTTCTATCATCCTGCAGGTTAGTGAAAGTCACTTTAACGGTTGACCTACGTTTGGTTACTAAAATTTTGTAGAAGAAACTTTTTCATGAAGCTTATCATTAATGGTTAACAACACCCCTTTCCCCCTTTTTTAACGGGAAATAATTAATGTTTCATTGGTGTGGTTCTTGCGTAATCATCAGGTATCGATGGGTGTCATGAATTTGTCGCTCAGTTTGCTCCGCGATTGTCGTCTGCATCTGCCGGAGTACAGCAGATCGGCCAATGTCATCAATTACATTGTGACCGGGGCCGCCTTTCTGGTCGCCATGATCAATCTCATGATATCGGCTTTCGATCCCCGGATCATCAAATATGTGCTTGATTAGTGGTTTGGGAATTTTTTTTTTCGATTTTCTGAACTTTTCCGCCTCCAAAATGTAACCTACAATTTCTGTGTGACTGTGTTATGATTTTTTTGTCAAACTACCGAATATGAAGGTCATGTCAGATTGGTTACATACTTACTTGAATATTAGATGCAAGCTCTGTAGGTGTGAATTTGGAACATTAATTCAGACGATAGTCGTTATTTAGAAAAGTTCTCAGTGAGATTTCCAAAAAACCCTGATATTGACTGTGAGAATTTTCTATTGTTCCTGCCTTCAAATCTTATACCGTGGGAAATGACGAGAAGGCTGAAAATTTAAAATCATTGGTCTCGATTTTTTGAAGTATGAAGATCATCCTGGGGGCAAAATAGGTTATAATTTTTAAGTTTAAGAAAATATGAATTTAATAAGCATTACTATTAGGCCGGAACAAATATCAATTTCTTTTTTTGTCACCCCACCCCCCCCCCACCCCATTTGAAAATTCCAAAAACATGAAGGGGAATAAGTATGTATGTAGTATGTAGTATTTTATAAAAATTTCGAAAAAAATTTATAGAATATTCGAATGATTTGAAGAGCAAAAAACAAATGGTAAAAGATGAGAGTTTTATCACCTTTTGTATCCTTGATTTCATTAAATTTTTCGACAAAAAATTACTTGGTTTATAGGTTTGGTGCAATGATATAGTATACAATTTTGTTGTATACAAGCTTTCGTGCAATTTATTCCAATTTATTTGTTTTTAAAAGCCTGTGATTTTCCCAAACGGCTTTTATTATTATTATTATTTATTTATTTATTATTATGAATTTTATCTTAGAATCTGTAATAGTAACTGGGTACTCGTAAGATACGAGTCGTAACCCTTATTTACATTAAAAACTAAGAAAAGTTTCACGATTAGCATTTATCTCTCCAAACTGTCGGTAATTTTTTTACCGAAATTTAAGCTTCAGCGCTGTTCAACTTTTCTGCCATAATGATAGAAACAAATTACGTTGACAGCAATGCTGATTATATTACAGTTCGTTTGGTACTTCTTTTTTACAGAAATTTGACGGCACAGGCATTTCGGTAATTCTAACACTGATTAAAAAAGTTTGAGGACAAATTACGTTATATCACTCGATTGCACTCGAAAGTTACAGCAAATTTTCAGCAAAGGGAATCAAACAACATTTTCCTTTCTTCCCGCAGCTTATTGTGGGGCTACTTTTTGTCATTATCGGTAGCCTGAACATCAACCGGAAACGGGATCAAACGGCTGCAATCATTCTGAACGATGTCATTCTGGTGCTCATATTCGCCATTTCCCTTATCAATGTAATAATATCTGGTTTCGGTATCGAGTATTCCTCACAACCCCTGAGATTGCTGGAACGGGAAAGATACGATAGTTCCTCTCGCAGTAGCAGTATTTCAAACATGTCAACTTGAAGCACTTTAACAACACCTGATAACCATTTGTAACCTCACCGCAAAATCATTCAATACGTACTAACATTCCTAACCGAAGCTGTGTCATCCCCGATCATTCGCAGGTTTCGGCCGCCATGCTGGCCGTCATACTGACACTGGTTAACTTTCACAAAGGCGAACTGCACCAGCGGGTGGCCAACATTTTGAACCATTTTTCGTTGGGTTTCGTGGTGGTGGCACTGTTCTGCGACATCATCAAGATGAACTTCGGGCTGGATCCGGCAGTTCCCACTATTCATAACTAGAGAAACTATTCTAATGCAAATGATTTCGATTATTTCAAACGAAACGCAAAACGCTCTTCACGCTTTGCCAACTCCACACTGCTGCTGTTGACTCAAGTAGATTGCCCAGGGCGTGGCCTGTATCGTACTTGCCAACTTCGATATCAACAAGGAAGCTAACCACAAGCTGGCCAACATGGTGCAGAACATTTCGCTCGGGTTCAATATGTCAACGGTAGTGATCAACATAATGATCAATGCACTGGAAGTTAAACAGATGAACGATCAGTCGGGCCTTAATACGGCGCTGAATGCTAAAGATGAATGAACCTTCAATGAAATCAGTTAAAAGCCGTTGAAAATTATTTCCAATATATAATCTGACATGACCTTTATACGAACATTTTTTTTTGTAGGGTTTTAGTTTTTTATGGTTGAAGTGCTGCTATTTGCCGATCTCAGTAAAAACCAAATTAAAACGTACTTTAGAAACCAAATATTATTGACATTGTTTGGCGCTAAAGCTAGTATTAAGTTGTAATAAGATGTACTTATAAAAATATATTTGGAATTTCATGTGGAGTTGTTTTGCTTCTGAAAGTATCACAGTCCCTAAAGAGACTCCATATACATACTACCAGGCGCGGATCTAGAGATTGCTCTTAGGGGGGGTGATCTAGTAAATTTCCGAAAAATATGGCCAAAATTTTTTGAGTGATTGGGAAAAATAAAAACTGTGACAGGAAAAATGTTGATGATAAAGATGAAGAGAATTCAGCATTATGTAAACAATGTTAAAGACAATTAAAAAAAAAATTGTTCAAAGAATTCTGTATATCTGTTTGTGGCTGGCTTAGTCTTACTTAGGCAAAAAGCAGACAAATGTTTTTTTTTTCACTGGTATGAAGTTGAATTTACGTTTATTTATCAAGTTGGGGATATGGAATGACCATTTGTTTATATTAATCAGATTAGAAATCCATAAGCAATTTAATTTTAAAAATCGTACTTTATTTATTTTCAGTCAGAAATAAATCTGTTTGTATGATTTCAACTTACTACAATGAGCATCTCTGGTTATGGTTAAAGCTACGTTTTATTAATTTTGACTACTACAATATTGGGGTAAAAAGCCATTTACACAAGTTTCAATTCGGTATCGAATTTTGAATACGGCGAATGCGCCAACTGTAAACAAATCCAAATTAGCACATAAATGCGTTAAACTCTTTATTTTACATCCGAAAACATGATCTCCTTTTAATTTTTCTTATTTTAGTGAAGTTAAATTTAATTTTTTAAATAAGGCGAATAGCTTTTTTTATGAGTGTGTAATCCCACAATTCATTCGCCCATTTCCCCTCAAAATTTCGTTGCGAACAAAAGGGCCAATAGTTATTTCGAGATGGAAAAAGGGCACTGAAGTTTTTGAAATTTGTTTTCCCAGGACGAGGAGAAGCACAAATCAGCATTTATAAGATCGTTGAATGTGCTAATGTGTTAAGGTGATCATTTGGACCCGCTTTCAAGCCGAAATTTGCTTGAATATTGCTTCTTTAATGAGTGATCCAAAAGGCGAACAGTCATTCTGCAATTCAAAAGGGCGCTCCAATTTGGCGAATGAACAAAATGAGAGCATTAGTCTGTGGTAAAAGGGCCCACAGTTATATTTATTAATTTTTTGAAGTAATTAGTACGGAAAAGCTATATTGATCGATCGGGTGATGAAATTAAATCAATTTGAAAGCATTTTAGCGACTTATTTAGGAAAATGATTGTACGCAGCTAAATAGGAAATTGATTTTATTTTCTGAAACTTGGAATGCGTTTTTTTCAAAACAAAGGTCTTGGCGCATTCGCCGTTTTCAAAATTCGATACCGAATTATATTTAATCGAACATTTTCTCTTTTAAATTCCAATTTTAAACCGTATACTGCTTCATTGCTTATCGAAACCCGTCAATGTATTTGTTCAATAATTTTTCATATTTTTCTCTTAAAGATCGATTAAAATATCAATTCGAAGACGTCAATCAAAAAAAATCTAAAACAAATAAACATTTAAACACAAATAAGCAAGTATCTAGACAAATAAAATATAGATTGCTAATCATTATATTCACTTTTTTTTAAAGAGGTTTGCTGAATAGATCTTTTTATATCTTATCGAATACTTACAGCTTTTTTTCAGTGAGTTTTGAAAAACAAGTTGAGTTTTGAAAAACAGGTTGACTACAAAGAGCGGACAGATTTGACAAAAAAAACTTTGCTCAGTTTTGGAAAAAAAACAGCACATTTTTGAATGTTTTCAAATGCTTTGCGCTGCACTTGTGTATCGTTTTTCTCTTTCAGCACTTCGACTTTTCAAATGCTCGGAGTATGGAAACGAAAATTGTGGTGGAGGTACCCAGTGTCTTGTTAAAACGTTAAGCTTTGTGATATCATCAATAGTTGAGTAAGGTTTAGGATGAGCCTTCAAAACACACCTATATCTATTTCACAGACTAATGAGTCTGCAGTATATGCGAACGTCTGATCATTCTGGAGGCCAGATTTGCTAGTAGAACTTGGAAACATTTCGATGCTTCTATGGTTCAGTTGCAGATGTACATATGTTCTTACCCCTTATAATCTTCGGTGGCATGCATGTTTCTGAAAGCAGAGACTAACGGTAGCAGATCCGGATGTCTGCAAAGTTTGATCGATCAGATTTTCGGTTGCTACATCTGGAAATAATATAAACTATAGAGTTTTTGACAGTTCTTACGCACACTTGTCCACGAATATGGAAAAGGAAAAATAACCTCCAAAATTTTAGTTAACAAAATGTTGATGTCCGTTCAAGTACATGATGGCTTTTGAGGTTACTTTCCAACAGTTAAAAAGTGTCACTGAAAAGGTCAGAATTATTTCTCAAATATTTCTAGCCCAAAATAGAAGTATTATTGAAAATTTTCATCTGTGGACACGATAAAAATTTTTTTTTAAGAAAACCATCAAGTATAGTAAACATGCATAAATAAGAAATCACTTTATGATCAACTTGAAAATAAATGTTGACTTCTTCCAGGCCCTTTCAAGAAATCATTCAGAATTAGTCACTAACAACCGACGTTTCTGGTACTGGCGCTTAAAACAACTCTGGATATCGGTTAATAAGAAAAACAATCTGCTGTCATGCTTAAGGAAATTCCTTAGAGAGTGAGGTGCAAGCTTTACCCTTTTCGCACACCCGAAGCCAACACGAAGTAATGCATGCGCATACCCAATTCAAGCATATTTTTAAGCAGCTATTGAATTCTTATGCACGCGTAAAAATGGTAATGTCAGTGTTAAGATATTTTGACACATGAAAAAGTTATATTTCATCTAAATAGAGTTAAAAAATTTGTGACCATTTTAATGATGATTTTTTTTCCGCTTGGGGGGGGTGATCACCCCCATCACCCCCCCCCGTAGATCCGCGCATGCATACTACAGGCTCGTTAACAGTCCCTATTGGCAATTTGCAGCTCGAACCGACGCTCAGGGGGCACTGCGATCAAAATGATGATGTTATAAATACAAATGTCAAAACGCGTAGTGGTTTTGCAAAACATTAGAGAGAAAATGAAGAAATCTCGGTGTGAAATGAGAAATTTATTCGGATTGGTTATGATAGTAAGGTAAGAAAAATTATATAAAGGGTGATACGGTCAAAATTTGGTCAATATCAACTGGACGTATATTCAGTTGTCAAAATGCCGTCCAAGGAAGAAGAGCAGCGTATCAAAATTTTGCTCGCGCATCGCGAAAATCCGAGCTACTCGCACGCAAAGCTGGCAAAATCGTTAAAAGTTGCCAAATCAACCGTTACAAATGTAATTAAAGTGTTTGGGGAACGTTTGTCAACAGCCAGGAAGTCTAGATCGGGGGGAAATCCAAAACCGGAAGCCGCCGAGACGACAAAGAGAGTTGACGGTTGTTTCAAGCGAAACCCTAACCTCTCTCTCCGAGATGCCGCAAATAAGCTGGGTCTGGGTGTGCATCGAGCCAAAAAACGAGCCGGACTATCGACTTACAAGAAGGTAGTGAATCCAAATCGCGATGATAAACAAAATACGACGGCCAAAGCTGATGCTGACGAAGTTTGACTGCGTGGTAATGGACGACGAAACCTACGTCAATGCCGACTACAAGCAGCTTCCGGGACAGGAATTTTATGCGGCAAAAGGAAGGAGAAAGGTAGCTTTCCAGCACATGAAACTGTCAAAGTTCGCGAAGAAATATCTGGTTTGGCAAGCCATTTGTACCTGTGGCTTTAAAAACAGCATTTTCATAGCTTCCGGGACTGTCAACAAAGAAATTTACGTGAAAGAGTGTTTGAATAAACGTGTGTTGCCTTTCCTGAAGAAACACGGTTGTTCCGTACTGTTTTGGCCGGATTTGGCATCTTGCCATTACGGTAAAGAGGCCATGGAGTGGTACGCCGCCAACAACGTGCAGGTGGTTTCCAAGGACAAGAACCCTCTCAACACGCCAGAGCTCCACCCAATTGAGAAATACTGGGCTATTGTCAAGCGGAATCTAAAGAAAACCAAAAAAACTGCTAAGGACGAGCAGCAGTTCAAGGCAATCTGGCTTTCTGCGGCGAAGAAGGTGGACAAGGTGGCTGTACAAAATCTGATGGCAGGGATTAAGCGTAAGGCCCGGAAATTCGGATTTGGAAAAGCAGAAGCCTAACTGAATATTTTTCCTGAATTCTATACTAATTAAACTTGAAAAAGAAATTTAATTTGATTTTTAAAACAAACGATTTCACTGATTTACACGCGTTTTCCCTTGACCAAATTTTGACCGTATCACACTTTAACATTCAAGTTGGTTTTTGTTAAAACCGTTTCATCATTCGATCAAATGTAGTAATAAAACCAATATACATCATTCTTCAAAAAACAAGGTGACACCTCAAGCACGCCATCATGTGAAGAAAGTTCTAGCAATCATGCGCGCAAAATAATCTGCACGTAGCGGCTACGTGAAAAACTACATAATTTGTTCTGAATTCAGTTTACTCTTCCGTAGACATTTTTTATTTTATGGATGAACATGTTCGAATATTTTTTTCTCGTTTTGTATGTTTGTATGTAGTGTTGAAGTTGAATGTTTGTATGTAGTGGTAATTCATCAGTTTGCTCAAGAGCTCAAGCCTCTTATCCAACTCTGGCACAGCCATTAATATCATATCATCTTTGGTGCAGTATTCCAATCGACATCGAAAATTTGCAACCTCTTCTTCGGGTATAGTTTTATTTAAGCATTTCTTCGACTAAATTGTTCACATAAGAGTAACTGTAGAAGAATAAAATGCGTTTTTCCTCCTCATTGAAGTGGCGCTAACCGTAATATTATTAAAAATGTAACATGGAATACGTTTGCATATGTATTTACAAGCTGTTTTCATAAAAAAAAACCATCCAAATCAAACCCGATGTCTTTCATAAACGTTCATTGAAGATATTTTAGTAGATATGTACCTATGTATTATCGGCCTTTCCAAATCTAGCTGTTTCAACTAATTTATATATATAAAAATGAATTTCTGTCTGTCTGTCTGTCTGTCTGTCTGTCTGTCTGTCTGTCTGTCTGTCTGTCTGTCTGTCTGTCTGTTCCCTATAGACTCGGAAACTACTGAACCGATTTGAGTGAAACTTGGCAGGGTGGGGTATTGGAGGCCGGGGAAGGTTCCTATTATGGTCTGAGACCCCTCCCTCTCTCATGAAGGGGGCGAGGGGCCTCCTGAATAAAAGACAATTTTTTGCATAACTCGAAAACCAATCAAGCAAATGGTATCAAATTTGGCATGGGGTGGTATTTGGGAACGAAGAATATTTCCATGAATGTAAAGTACCCCTCCCTCCTCTCAGTGGGGTGATATAAAGGGGGGAGGGGGCCTACTTTACAATTTTTCAAATAACGGGAGAAATAATCAAGCTAATGAAACCAAATTTGGCATGGAAGAGGAATGTAATACAAGAAATTGTTCTATGATTATTTCAGATCCCTCCCTCCTTCCAGTGGAGATACATGAAGAAGGGGGGGGGGCTAAACCCTTTTTTATTGCATAACTTGAAAACTATTCGAGCAAATGAATCCAAATTTGACTTGGAAGGGTATTTGGGAACGATAAATAGTTCTATGAATATTTGGTACCCCTCCCCCCATCCAGTGAGGAGATAGAAAGTGGGGAGGGGGCTTCATTACAATTTTCAGAATTACTGGAAAACTAATCAAGCAAATTAAACCAAATTTGGAATTGGAAGGTATTTGGTTACAATGAAAGTTTCTATGATATTTTGAGAACCATCCGTTCTTCCAGTGGGAAAATCTTAAGGGAGGAGGGTGCTTCCTTCCACTCGGGAACTTGCCCAGCAAATAGAACGAAATTTGGCTTGGGAGGATATTTGAACACAAGGAATGTTTTTGTGAATATTTGGTACTACTGCCTTTTTTCCAGTGGGGTGATAGGAAGGAGAGAGGGTGGCTCCTTTACAGTTTTTCGCTAAATTCGAGAACCAATAGAGCTAATGGAAATAATGTTGGCATAGGTAAGCATTTGGATACGTAAAATAGTTATTTGCTTATTTCAGACTTCTTTCTCCTTCAATTGGGGATACAGTTAGGAAAGACGGGAGCTCACATGATTGTTTTGCATAAACCAAGAATTTTTCTTACAAATGGAACGATCCACTTCTTCCAGGTAGGGGATAGGTAGGAAAAGGGATTGATACAAATTTTATAGCATAACTCGACAACTAATAAAGCAAAGAAACCAATTTTTGAGTGAGATAGTATCCGAGCACAAGAAATGTTTTTCCCTGTGGTTTAGCAATCTTTCCCTCCATTCAGTGGAACGATAAAAAGTGGGAAGAGGGTCTCTCATACACTTTTTTTATATATTTCGATAACTAACCGAAAAAATGGAATCAAATTTGTATGTATGGAGCATATTTGTGTACGGAAAATGTTTCTTCGATGGGTTGAGACACCCTTCTCTTGCCAAAAGGGAGATATAAAGTGGGGAGAGGGTCACCCATTTTTTGAATAACTCGAGAACTTATCGAAAATTGAGCCGTATATGACATGGGATTGTATTTGTATACCAGAAGGTTTTTTCGGATGATATAAGACTTCCCTTCCTTTCATTAGGGATAAAGGAATGGGGGGAAATGGTCACTCTAACAATTTGTATAACAATTCGAGAACAAATAGGTAAAATAAGTGTCCCGTGACGTTTTTTTGTTACAAAAAATGTTTCTATGATAGTTTGAAACCCTCTACACATCATAAAGGGACAACGAAGATTTCATATACAAAAAAATATTTTGGCATAAGCTATGAACTTATGAAGTAAAGAAATCCAGAGTCATAAAAAGGATTAAAACACGGATTAAAAAAAATTAATGAAGATTTCAAAATAAAAAAAATGCATTTTCTTTTAGAAAAAACATTTCAACAATTTTGAAATTGAATTTTATAATTTTGTGTAAATAAATGAAAAGATAATAACTAAGTACCAAAAATTTCAAAAACTTCTGGAAGGTGTAGCAAAGCACACCGGGTCAGCTAGTAGTTATATATATATGATAGTTAAATGTTAAATCTTTTTACCTCTTATATTATTGGTTTATTTGGTTTCGGTTCACATAATACACCATCTAAAGCAAATTGTAAGCTGTATAAAGTGAAATCGACAGAAATATTAGGAAAGTTGTCCGAGAACTGTCTCAATGTTATTCATACAACTGTAGTGACCGGACGTCATTCGTAGAACACATTTTTCAATTTTCACGGATCAGTTCTTTAAGACGTCTATCCTTCCAAAATTTCTTTACTCAACTGCCTTTTCTCACTTCTGCTCAAAAGCTTTTCAATATCGATTCACAAACACTTTTTAACCCATCTTCACTAACGCACACCAATATGCAGGCTTTATTCAGACTGACATTCATCTGCGACTCTCATGACACTCATGCACACTCTTACACCTCAACTTAACGAAGGCTACGGCCGTCTCATTTGCGCGTTCACGGTTATCTAAATTCGATCAACATAACTATTCTTACTATTCAAATATTCTAATACTCCTATTCCCTACAACAACCACTGTTTTTATAAATATTAAAGTGTACCTTTTGAAAAATCCTGTTAGTTTCACCAATTTATTTTAACGGTTTTGGCGCGCCCTGCTTCAAAATACACCTTTCAGTGACGCGTAGAAAGAGTAAGCAAAGTTCATCGCCTGAAAAATGTGAAAACAATTATTGGAAGAGGAGATATTCGTCACTAACTAAAAATTCCAACTGTTTAAAAAAAAACTCGATATTTACCGATGTGAACATGCTCAAATCATAGATGAATAAACCTTCCGCTTTGAGAACCATGGGGCTGCTGGTGAAAGTCATCATCAGAGTGAGATCCTTGCGAAGGGCTTTATCGTAGCTGATCCAATCCAATGAATACAAAACGGCCGTAAGCTGCTGGCTTTTGTGAGCTATCTCGGTACCGTAGTAACAAGGTAGGTAAATTTTCAACATCATTAGAAGGACGTATACAATCATCATAATGAAAAGCGTCATTTCACTATTTGGGCCAATCTGTGGGATGGGCATGACGAGTTAAAACAACGATTTATGATATTTAATGAGAATTTACCTTTGTTATACGGAACGCTGCGGCGCACATGGTAAGTCCAACGACACAAATCAGGGCGAACATAGGAATGGAGCTTGTTTCTTCGGTTTCTCTCAAGAAATTTTTCAAAATTTCAATGTGTCGTACATGCTTCATGAAAAGTTCTCTTCGATCCAAAGACGAAATGTTACCGTTAAGGTCGCCCAATCTTTCCTTCACAAAATCTAACTGAACTGTCATGCAAGCTAACAAGAAGCATATCTGAGCATCACCAGCATAGCTGTACAGGGCATATATGTTCAATCCGATCATTTCATAAATCGTTAACAACCAGTAGTTGAACTTATAATCCGGACCATACGGAATTCCGAAGACCCATTTTTGGGATGGCAATTTGCTGTAGCTTTCATAGTAAAAGGGATGAGATAATATACAAAGCGAAGTAAACATTCCTACGTAGAACATAATCATGACCAAAGTATTAAATCTATTTATGGTTTCATTGTAGATGGCTATCTCATGTTCATTTCTTGGAGCAAAATTTTCTGATTGGGTCTGTTTTAACAAACTCTGCAAAACTTTCGATTGTTTGCAGGTTGAAACCACCCTAATCATTATCACTACTATATAAATGCTAATGTACAAAGCATCACTCCAGATTTCGGAGTAGTTTTCAAGTTTAAAAATCGAAACAACCATCGATACACAAAACGCATAAATCATTGTTCCATTCAACATCCAACGGTAGATTTTAAATGCCAGAGACTCATCCGGTTCGTTCCAAACTCCGAACACTCGATATGTTAGAAATACTATTCTGATTGATGGTGGATACGATAGGTCTTGGTTCAACCATCGCCATTGACGGAATCTAGAATATATAGGGGAGAATGAGGATACTTGATCCCTGAGGATACTTGATTCCTTTGCTATATCTCGAAACTGGAATGTCTTACAAAGATCAAATGTTCTAGAAAAATGTGCCAAAATGAGCAAAATAACAATGCTTGTAGTTTAAAAAATTTTAACAAAATAATTGTTTGAGTAATTTAACTTTGTTTGAAAAATTTCACAAATTGTAACATGAAGATCTTTTTTCATCACTTTAAAATGTTCCTTACATGGGAAAATTATGAAAAAAATATTTGTTCCAATACATCAATCGTTCGAGCGTAAAATGAACTTCATAATGCCATATTTTCAAAGCAATGGAAAACTCTCAACTTTTTTCAGAAAAAGTTTTCTAAAATGATGATTATGGGTACACTTGATCCCTTAGAGTTGGGTACAATTGATCCCCCTTCCAAACGGCATATTCTTCTTCTGAATTGATCGTTATGATTGCTGATTACGAAATTACTAATATTTATCCAAAAACTAATATTTATCAAACAATTGTCTGAAGAAAAGAGCAGAAATAATTAATTTTCTTTTAATTATAAAAAAATAGCGCCTTTAAGTATGCAATGTTGTTAGCGTTGAGACAAAGTTATAGAATTTTCTTCTTATGTCTGCTATAAATTGTGAAATGAGAACAAACATGATCAAAATAGTCAATTAACATTCTATCTTGGGGTTTTGTTTGATTTTTATACAAGGATTAGGGCTTCCTGAATAAAAAATCAAGTCTCCTTCAATAGGGGATCAAGTCTCCCCTAACTTCGAAAAAATCGCAATTTTTTTACTCCCACGAAAATGCTTATAGTTCATCAACGGGTTCAAGTATCGTTCTAATTTTTGGAGCATAGAAACTTGAAGTTACAAGCTGTAAGAAAATGTCAAAGACGGCGAGTTGCTAAATTTTTCCAAAAAGATATGGTAAAAATAAGAAAAGGGGATCAAGTATCCCCACTCTCCCCTAATTGAGAAATTAGAACACTTGTGTGTAACTAAATTGAAAGAATTCGTCTGTTAATATTATAGAAACTTGCTCTCACCTCGAAAAAAGTGTCTTCAGCATTTTTAAACGTGTCAACCGGAGCTGAATTTAATTTGAAATAAAATTCTTTGTAAGAAACTGACAAACATAAGATTGTCTGGCAGTACGTTATATGACCTTAAGCCTCGGCGTTGAGCAATCATTATCGTGAATTCTTTTTAATTAGGTACCGACTGGTTACCAGGTTGATCGGTTCCCAAGCACTTTGGCTCTAAATAACACCTACTCACAGTGATGGAGCAAAAATACGAAATAGCTTCACCGTGCAGTAGCCAGTTTTTTTGTGGAGAGTGCCCAGATTTTACAGACTTTCAAAATTGAGCGATAAAATCAATATTCATGTATCGGATTTGATCCGTAAGAGGCAGATTAGACTGAAATCTGGCTTGTATATTCATTGGTATTTGACCAATCATTCATGAAACTACTTTTTTTTTCAAATAAGATCGACATGGTAGTAGGAAACAGTGTTAATTGTTATATAGTTATCAAGTTATCAACTCGAAAATAACCCGAACACCATAGCACAAGCAAAAAGCCCCCCCCCCCCCCCCCCCCCGCTCTTACGATTCGTCAAACTTAAGTCCCAAATTTGTGATTTTCCTTATGCACAGACACACACAGACTTTTTTTTTCAAAATTGCCCAGATTTTTCATCCTCAACACCTGGCATCCCTGGTTGTTTGTGACGATTTTTTGTGTGTATTAGGCCGGAACAAATTTCAAATCCTTATTTTGTCACTCGGAGTTATAACATCGCGAGGGCGGGTTGGAGGGGGGGGGGGGGGTTGGTGGGTGACAATAAAAAAATTGCAGACTATATCATTGCACAAAACCTACAAATCAAGTAATTTTTTCTAGAAAAATTCAATAAAATCAAAAATACAAATGTGAAATAACTTTTATCTTCTCAAATTTAGTTTTAGTTTCTAGTTTCTTTTCGAAATTTCCATGAAATTCTTCCAACTTTATTTATTTCCCCCTTCGAGTATTTTTTTGGAAATTTTGCCGATCATTAAATTTTGTGGAGCTTTCTTTTTTACTTGCTCAAATCACATTTTGAATTGAGTTTGGGCATTTTCAATCGTGCAACTTGTTGGTCTCGAAAAAATTCATTCATGGCTCTGTTCTGGGCGTCATAACTGTTTTCTCGCTACTCCTACCGGTTTTCGGTCTCGGTAAAGTTATTGTCGTTATCGCGTGAGGACAAAATAAAAAAAAACTTAAAGTAACATTTTCTGAACAAGTTTTCGCATTTTCTTTACAAAATTTCAAATCAAAACCCGGGAACCTGAAATTTATTTTATAAATCTGCAAAACTCTGTCGTTTGTTTTGACCAAAAAGAAATTGTTTTATGTATTCGAAAAAACTTGCAAAACTACACACCCTACTAAACAATGCTATTTTTCGAATATTGTTCGGTGATGCAGACTATACTTTGAGACAGGGCCGTAGGAAGAACCGGCTCATGGGGGGGGGGGGGGGGGGGGGTGAGGGGTGGGGTTTTTGATGACAATTTTTTTCCTTGAACATTTTTGCTCAAACAAGTGATAAAAATGTAGGTAAACATATGAACTGAGTACAAATTATTTAAATTAAAGTTATTTTGCATTAAGATTTTTTTTTTTAAAGTAAATCCTAGGAGTTACTATTTTTTTTTTTCATGCAGCTTTAAAAATATGTCAGTTGCCTCAAGAAAAGTATTTCAATGACCATAGTACTTTGAAATATACAAGGTAGGCTATTCCGCTTTCTTTCAACGTATTGGTAAAAGGCCCCAAAAATAGTTATGGAAAAAACTGGCAAATGTATGGAATTTTTCAGAAAATCATTTTTTTCTTTAAATTGACAATCATTAAAATTATGAGAAAAATATGCAATGATGCATTTTAATGCAACGAACAATATTTGGGTTTTCAAAATAGCTGAAAATAATATACAACGGGCTTTTGGTCGATTTTAAACTAAAATTTGTTGATTATTTTGCCTTGTGTGGTCTTTTTCTTGTGCAGTTTGAACAAAAAAATCAAACAAATTGATTATTTATCACAGAAATATGAAGTATTTTACATCTTTATCAAATTTTGAACATAGACAGAAGAAAATATTTAATTTTTTGCTCTTTAAAAAGAGGGACGGTGATGAAAATTTCCTTTGAATGCTCGTTATTTATGGTTCAGATCCAAAAATCCAAAGCAAAAAATAGTTTCCGATGAGCCTGAAGAATCAATCTTTAATCTGAGGCCCTTTTCAAAGGAATCGAATAGCTATTGACGGAGAAATTAATAATTTTGATTGCCATTCTATATAAAACTGCCAAATTTTCATAACTATTTTTGTTGGTATGCAAGCATGCTGTGTACATACACGGAGCTTTCAAGTGAGGTTAAGCGCAATGGCCTACCTGTTATTTTCCATGTACTATGTTCAATGACTGGTGTGCCAACTGTACCGTTGATACCGTTGATAAAAGTCGCGAGTGATACAATGATGTAGAAACGACTATAATTGAAACAAAAAAAAAGTTTTTAAACGCTTCATTTAGAAAAAAAAACTTTTCTTACTCATTTAAATTAGCAAGCAAATTTTTTCGAGCTTAACGATTTTAAGCATGGGTGAAAATGTATCAAATATTCTGTAATAAAAGAAAAAAAAATAGGGTTATGGTTCAAATAACGGTAATTTTCTTCTCTTGTAAACTCGATTATAATTTAAGATTTTAGTAAGTACCTTTGATTTTGAAGAATCTGCAATATATGAGGCCCTTGAAGCCAAAAGGGTATAAGCAGGGCCGTAGGAAGAACCGACTCATGGGAGGGGTTTTGATGACTGATTTTTACCTATGATGTGTTGCCCAACAACGTACGAATAAAAAAAAAAACAAATTATATTTGTTACTATTTATATGATTATTCATTTTTAAGATTTCTTTAATAGTTTTTGTATTAAAATGTAACTTTAGAAAAGTGGTCCTTAGCCTAAAGAGTGAGTTAAAAATTTTTAATGAAACATTTAGAAACAATATATGGAATTTGCTTTCATCGAAAGTTAAAATTTAAGAATTTGTTCAAGAGTCTGGTAGGTCGAATTTTGGGCGTAAAATAAGTTATTTTTAAGCTTGCCTTCAATTTATTTAAATAAAACGTATTCTGTAATCAAATCATACAATCCCAATCTTCCAAACTCTTTTGCAAATTCCAAGAATTTAACCTCTGTAGAAAATAAATGAAAAATTAAAAAAAAAACAATGAGCGATAACAAATTTTGGGATCAAATTCACTTGATGCAAACTTAAACTAAATTTATGATTTCAGTTTGAAATTCAGCTTTAAAAAAGCTTCAATATCAATAATGTTAATCAATACACCGAGAAAATATAAAATTTTGTGCAGATTTTTCAAGTGAAGATCAGATACTTGTTTTTTTTTAACACGAAATATTTTTCATAAAGAATCAATTCCATAATGAAATTCCTGTGGGTTATTTAAAAATATATAATTTGGGATATTTGGCATGAAACAAAACATAGAAAATTAACTCAAATTCTACATTATATCTGTGATTTTCAGCTGAATTGTGTGTATAAACTTATTATGATTAAGAAAAATAAAATCTGGAAATTGACAAGAAAATTTTTATGTTCATGTTCTCTTGAATTCTTTTACAATTTTATGTTCATTGAAAAACTCATTCACTCATTCCTGAATTTTAAATCTGAATTCTGAACCTGAATTTAAAATTGATCTTGAACGAATTTCCATACCATTTCTGAAATGTACAACAAATACGATTTCCGAATCCTAATTCCAGATCAGAATTTTATGAGCCGAGTTTTAGAGCCATCATTCATAAATCTTTTATTTAAATTTTGTTCGCTGGTTTAATCCTGATTCACTTTTTCAATTATTTATTTTTAATCTGAATTTTGAATCAGAATTTAAATGTAAATTTCAAATGAGGCCCTTGGGGCCAAAGGGGTATAAGTGCATGAAAGCTAATTTCGAGAAAACAGGCTTTTAAGTTGTTGTGTTTGGCAATTTTCCATATATTTTTCGAAAATTTAAATTTTGCTTGGGAACGTAAAAGTATGTTAATAAAATTAAAAAAATCTGAAAAAATCATCAAATATAGTTTGAAATATAAAAAATCGTTTGCCATCATTAACTCAAAATCGACCATTTTGTCACTTATACCCCTTTGGCTCTGAGGGCCTCTAATGATGGATCTGAATCTGAGTTTTCAATTTTGGAAACTTTTAATGTTTAAATTTTGTTTTAGACTAAAGTTTAAGAACTTCGAATTAAAATGTAAAACAAAATTCTCCTTTTTTTCATATTTGGAAAACTATTATCAAAATATTGAAAATGCAAAGGACTTTCGAAAAACATAATTCAAATTTGATATGAAATGCAACACCGAATCAGGATTTCAAAGCAGCTTTTCATTCCTAATTTCTTATGATTATACGAACTGAAAATCAAGAATCCTAACTTGATACAGGATCAGAAATACGAAAATATGTAGAAATACAATTTTGGTTATGGGAATATAGAATCAGAACATCCAAAATGGGTTTAGTTTAAAATTTAATATTCAGTCCTGATTTTCTATAACAAAGTTGCCAGATTGTCCGACAAATAATATAAATATGCCCGGATATTTAATATAAAATTTGGGAAAAATCCGGTCTGACCCGGTTGCCCGGATTTCATTGGAAAAGCCGGGTTTGTTCTCATTCTCATTTTTAAATCAAACTTTTGAAAAAAAAAATAATGAGTTGTTAAGTATTTTTTATTTATGCGTCCAAAACATTTGGAGCAAGTTTAAAAAAAATCAGGAAGGTTTATTCATGTTCTTTTCATGATTCTTGATGAGCAATTCCCAGGTTTTTATCAAAATTGTCCGATATTGCCTGGATTATGGTAGACAATTTTGAAATCAAATACCCGGATTTGGCCAGGTTTCAAAATAAAACAGCCCAGATTTGTCCGGCCCGGATACGTGCTGAAAAAATTCTGACAACCTAAGTCTATGAACAAGTGAGAAAATTTTGAAAAACTGTCGTAAAATTTTGAGCTTTGGATGCGTTTTTGAGATTTTGGCATTAGTTTTTAGTCTAGATTGTTTTTCTTGAATATGTTTGCTCTATTATCCTAATTTGATTATGGATTGAAAATTTTGAATGTAAAGTAGAATACCTCGCTTGCTTTTTTGGACCCTCATGGGGGGGGGGGGGGGGGGTTTAACCCCCAACCCCCTCCCTCCCGTTCCTACGGCCATGGTTATAAGTACATGTAAGCTTATTTCGAGAAAATAGGCTTGTAAGTTGTTGTGTTTGGCAATTTTTCATATACTTCTCGAAAGTTTTAATTTTGCTTTGGAACATAAAAGTATGTAAATAAAATTCCTAAAATCTGAAAAAACTCACCAAATATAGTTTTAAATATGAAGAATCGTTTGGCATCATTAACTCAAAATCGACCATTTTGTCACTTATACCCCTTTAGTTTTGAGGGCCTCATATGTAAATAATGTTTAATTAAATTTCCAGCTGAATTTTTTCCTGAGGATAAAAAACAAGTTCAAAACTATAATTTATTATTTTATGTTTCATAAATTAAATCCTGCAAAAAAATGCTAAAAAATAAAATATAGATTTTTCAAAAAAGGTGTTCTTTGAAATGAAACTAGATCTTATCTTATATATGTGATTTTCACCAGATTTGTGTTTCTAAACTGATTTTGATTGAATTCAAAATTTCATGTATTTTTATTTTAAATAAAATAATTTCCTTAAATTTGAAGCATTAATAAAATTCTTACATTGATATTTCAATATTGATTGTAAAATTAAATTTGAGCTAAATCGAATGCCAATATTGAATGTTTTTTCCAAGTGTGAATTCTGCATTATGTACCTTTATTCAAAACCTGAATCTAAATTCCAGATAAAAATCCTTTTAATTTTAAACCAAAAAGCTACATTTGTATCAGAACCCTTGACCAAAAATTTTGATTCTGAATTTGTGGTTTTCAATATGAACTTTTTTCACTTTTTGATTCAAAATTGAACTTGTAAATTAAAATATGTGAATAATGAAATAGTTTAACATTTTCAAATTCTTGACTCATTAGTTTGTCTTATGTTTCAACTCCGCTTATAAATTGAGAAAAAAAAGTCAGATTCAAATCTGTAAAATGGTTATAATTATAAATATTGAAACTGATCCAAACTTTTAATCAAGAACAATGAACTGGATACTTAGGGTAACGGACTTATTTTGGACCAGGTACATATTTTGGACCACCTTGCAGCTTTTTTCCAATCTTTCTCTTATATATCTTGTAAATCATGAAAATTTTGAACAAATATAGTTAAAGCTACTTCTTATGATTCTAATCATATCCAATATTCCATTTAAATAAGCTGATAAGAGATAGACAATTGAAAATAAAGTTTTGATTTTTCACAGTTGGGCCAAACCAAGCCAATTTCAGGAGGAAGTGCCATTATTGGACTCAACTTTCAAGAAGTTTTCTGCCTAGGTGTGATAAATTTAACAACTACACACATGTTCACAGCTATGATAAAACACTCGAAAACTAGTTTGCAAGCTCGCAGAATCAAAAAAACTTGTTTTAATCGAAATTCGAGCCATGTCGAAAATAGGTCCTACTTATTTCTTTAGGGACTTATTTTGGACCACCCAACATAACCTGCGTATTAAACTTGCTGTTAAATGTTCATTAACGCAATAAAACGTTGTACGGCGATATGAAAATTATTATGCACACTATTTCAATCGCTTTTTATAAAAAAAATGGAATTTTCGTATTATTTATTTTATTGAAACAACTCGCTAAAGCCCAAAATCGCCCTCAGACCGGGTTCATTTCAATTGGCATATAATCAAGCCGTTTATTGTTTTAATTCATCAGTGTTTTAACTTACTTTTTGTGCATTATGCTTTAAACCAAGTTAATCTTACAATCTACATTAATGGCAACTGTTTGATAAGCAGTTGTCAAAACTACAGCTTAAACAAAAACATGAAAAACTGGACATGCACCAATTTTTTATTAAGTCATTATTTGTTATGTTTCATGAAATTTTTTTGACAGTTTGGTCTAAAAATTACAAACATACAGGGTTGATTTTCGAGAATATAGTTGATTAGGTAGAAAGACGAAATATAAACCCCGTTTAAGAGAAGGGTTGGGAAAAAAACCGACAACAAATCGGCAAATATGTAACTGAGTTTAAAATTTGTAACAGTTGAAATATCTCAGTTAATAGTAGACTAATTTATATAATATATTCAACTATAGCTATGAGATAGTCTTAACGTGATTGAAAACTTAGGAAAAATAATTGTTGAAATGTGTAAAAATTACAAGCGAAAAAGTGCTAAAACTCAAGTTTTTCTGCCCCTGTGGTTATGCAATTATTGAAAAAGAAAACTGATGATTAATTTACTCCAACGATAAATTATTTCGTAGCACAAAAGTTGTTTCAAAGATAAAACTGAACTTTTGCGAATTTTTCAGCGAAAAGAAAACTGGCTTTTAGATGGTTACAAAAATCGCATAATTCTCGCACATTTGAATCTTTTTGAAATCTACGAATTCTACAGAACTGAATCGAAACCAAATCCACTAAGGTTTTGGAAGTCGAAATGCATCAATTTGATGTTGTCAGACTTTCTTAACTTATCATTGGGTCGTCTGAAGAAGATTTGCGTTAAAAAAAATTGATCCTAAAAATAAGCCAACTGGCCAATATTTAACACTGCAGAACAAATTTCGTCGAGATTGCAGTGTGCTGACGGAATTTTCAAAACATTTCAATACACTATATAACGGAGAACTTTTGCTGTTTTTACTCAATTCTTATCGAAAATTACTGTTTTAAAGCATAATTAGTTGTAGAAAAAACAGATGGTTTTAGTAGGAAATATTCAACATACAAGTGTACTCAAATAGAGGCTGGGGAGAAATTGAAGAAACTTAGTTCAGGGATGAATTAACATGAACAAACAAAACATGACTACAAGAATAAGAAAGGAAAAGATAAACTGAATTATTTGCATAATTGCGCATCAATCGCTGTCGTAAATATAGCAAAAATTAGAAAAAAAACTTATTTAGTTTAAGGGTGGTCCAAAATAGGTCTAAAGGGTGGTCCAAAATAGAAACTTGGTGGTCCAAAATACCGACCAGAGCAATGTTCCAAGAAACGAGTTTTAAGGCTTATATCTTGTTACATTGCAACAAACGACGATATGTTTCGATAGAAAAAGCCTTGATCTTCGTAATGAACGGATTAAGTAGTCAAAAATTGTAACATGTACTTTTTTATTTAAAAAAATAGCATAGCCACTTCCCAAAGCGGTCCAAAATTGGTCCGTTACCCTACTAGATATTTTTTCGCAAATTAATGGACTGGGCATATCTAGACAATTTTATCTTAAAATCTGACGAAATAACAGCAAATTGTTGCAACATTTTTCCCAAAATCCAGCAAATATGCAGGCAAATTTCCATTTATTCCGTTTAAATCAAGATGAAAAACACGTGGAAAACTGTTTCTATTTAATCGAAAACCATCAGCCGATTTAAATCATATAAGCTACCAACTGTTTATGTTTTTTTTTGACAAAATTTGTCTAAAAAAATAATTTGTACGCTAGATACATAATTCTAAACACTCAACTGAAATTTGCGTTTGAAGCTTGTTCTAACTTTGTTAGGATTCAATATTGGGGAATAAATAACTATCAACAAAAGAGAATTTTTTTGAAAAACTGTTGTCGAATTGTGGTCCGGGAATGAGATTTCGAGGTCTTGGAGTTGAGATTGTTACACTATTGTTCAGAATGGGGGTAGGCCGTTATCCGAACATACGGTATACACTCCCCCCCCCCCCCCGTTCCTACGGCCATGCTTTGAGACACGGATAAGGTCTATTTTCATGTTAAAGGTTATTACTTATTTTTTCAAATAATGTAAATGATTTCGACGTTTTCAGTCTTTATAAGATGTCAAAACGAGGTTTTATACTACAATCGACGTTTCGGCATAATTTAATTAGCTTATTTCAAGGAATAGTAACTTGTCGTTTTAACTGTCCAGTATGTTTCTCGAATCAACTAAACTATCCGATATTAAAAATTGTTCTCGTCCAGTTGTTGCCGGGGGGTGTTTCTTGTTGTTTGTTTTGGTTAACCGCTATCACTAAAAAAAATCATTTATATTGTTTTTCATCAAATTTCATTTCATCTAATTTCTGTATCAATCGTAAACATCACACACACACAATAGATTGTAAGCCTCCCGGCAACAACTGGACGAGAACAAATTTTCCATCCACCGTGTCACCTTTATCAGTCTGGTCAGCTTCCCGGAAAAGCCGTTCGCGTCCATGCTCGTCGCGGTCGATCGTGTCCTATGTGGTTTTGAGGTCGATGAATAGATGGTCCGTAGAGACTCAGTGTTCACGGCATTTTTGGAGAATTTGTCGTAATGTGAAGATCTGGTTCGTCATAGACCGTCCCTCCATAAAGCCGCCCTGATGACTTCTCACGAAGTCGTTTGCTCGGGGCGTTAGGCGGTGGATTCGGGACAACACTTTGTAGGCGGCATTGCGATTGTCTGTCAGGATCCCTTCGTCCTTATTCCGGCACATTCCGGCTTCCGGCATAAAGCCTTTGCGGGATGCGTTGAGTTTCAGATAGTACTTTCGTGTTTCTTGGACACGTTGCAGCTGCTCGAGCTCTTCGAGTTCGAAAATTCAGACTCGCTGCCTCTTCCGCTGTGGGTAATTTTCCACGTTCCGACGGGTACCTTTCAGCACTACTGCCGCCCGCGCATGGTTTTCTAAGTTCATCACCCTCCTACACTCCTCGTCGAACCAGTCATTCCGTCTTGTTCGTTCCAGATACCCGATGATGTTCTTCGCAGCGCTGTTGATGGCTGTTTTGATGGTATCCCAACAGTCCTCGAGAGGGACTTTGTCCAACTTGCCCTCTACCGGCATCGCTGTTTCGAGCGATTGCGCGTAGTCTGCTGGACCTCAGGTTTCTTCAGCCGTGCGATATTTAACCGAGGCGGGCGTCGGTTTTGTTTGTTGTTCACTACGGAGACTTTTGGGAGCATCTTCACCATCACCAGATAAAGGTTTGACTCGATGTTGGCTCCTCGACAAGATCTGACGTCGATGATGCCCGAGAAGTGCCGGCTGTTTATCAAAACGTGGTCGATCTGTGATTGCGTTTGGTACGATGATCTCCAGGGAGGTGGTGCTGGAAAAAGGTACTACGTACGGCATTTGTTTGGAGGCGGCGAAATCTATGAGTCTTAGGCCGTTTTCGTTTATCAGCTGGGCGTGCTGAGCCTTCCAATTGTCTTTTTGAACTTCTCCTCCTGACCGACCTAAGCGTCAAAATCCCCGATGACGATCTAAATATCATGTTTTAGGCAGCGGTCGTGTTCACGCTCCAGCTGCGCGTAGAATTCGTCTTTGTCGTCACCGGTACTTCCAAGATGAGGCTGTGCATTCTCAACCGGCACATTCGTGCGTCGATCGGCCTTCAATTCGTTGGAGAGCTCGTGAATACTGCCCTTGAAATTTAGGGATCGGCAGTACCATGTTCCGATTTTCCAATCGCTTGTCCCTTTTCGTCGCGAGGGCCTTTGTCGATATTCATCCAAAATTTCTTGTTCATTCTCGTTCGTTGCTGGCTTTTTTTCTCAGTCACGGGCTCGCAAGGCCCGCAGCTGACCCGCAGGAGTATCGTTGACATGGAGAACAGATGCGTACGGAGCCCCCTACCTCAGTCTGCATACGACCAAAGCATCCATCGGGGTTGAGTACCTGATCTCTGCTAAGGTTGCTAAAACCCCAGCTAGCATCACGAGGGGGTAGAGAATCGGAGTTGTAAGACAAGAGGTGATATGACTACTTTCCAAAGGTTTGGTGTATGGGGTCTCGAGTTACACTTTGTCTAGCGTTCGCCAGCCAAGGGCCTTTAACAAATGGTTTTAATTTTTGACGTAGAATTACGTCTTACGGCAACACTATAGTGGGAGGGGGGGGGGGGGGGGGGGGGCAAATTGAAATTTGCGAAAGGATCTCGCGTCACGAAAAACGCCTCTTTCAAAGACATCCTATCTAAAGGATTATGACGTCATCACCAATGCCTGCTTTGATGAGTTTCGTTTTTCCCTACCTACGAAAGGTATAAAACAAAGGGCTCTTTGGTCGACTCGGTTTCTTTCTCTGTTTGCCGTCGAACTGAGCAGACGTTTGCTGCGCTTCGATCTGAGTGTGGACCCCACCAGTGGTAATCCGACTCAGATATCGATTTGCAGTTCAGACCCCGTTCGATTTTGGCAACATTCGATTTTGGCAACATCCGAGCAAAAACCGTTCGTTATTGGCAACATCCAAAAAAGACGTTTTTTTTTTGTTAATTTTTTTATTTTTTATTTTAGTTTCAAATTAATAAAAATTAATGTTAAAAGTAATATAAGCATTGAATTTTTCAATTCGGCTTTATTATAATAGTTTTAAACAGTAAAATCACGAATTTACTGCTTGAAACTAATATAATTGAGCCAAATTGAAAAAAAAAAATGCTAATATAAGGTTCTACATCAATAATGACTAATTTGAAATAAAAAATTAAAAATAAAAAAGTGACAAAAAAAAACCGTTCGATTTTGGCAACATTCGATTTTGGCAACATAAAATTTACGGGCGTGTTGCCAAAAACGAACGGGGTCTGTAGTTCAGTGGCAACCGTGGACCAGTGAGCAGCGATGACGGGCAGCAGTGCTGACGGGCAGCAGCTTAGACAGCCAGCGACAGAGGCGTCCAGTGGATCCTACAGGTTATCGCAAGTGGCGTTGTTTGTCAAATTATGTCACATAGTCGAATAATGTTGCATAATCAAATTATGTCACATGGTCCGATTATGTTGCATAATCAAATTATGCCACATTGTCCGATTATGTTGCATGATCGGATTATATTGCATGATCCGATTATGTCACACGGTCCGATTATGTTGCATGATCGGATTATGTCGCATGGTCCGATTATGTCACATGGTCGAGTATGTTGCATGACCCGATTATGTCACATGGTCTGATTATGTTGCATGACCGGATTACGTCGCATGGTCCGATTATGTTGCAGCATGACCCAATTATGTTACATGGTCGATTATGTTGCAGTGTCCGATTATGTTGCATGACCGGATTATGTCACATGGTCCGATTCTGTTGCATGATCGGATTATGTCACATGGTCCGATTATGTTGCATGATCCGATGATGTCACATGGTCGATTATGTTGCATGGTTGGATTATGTCACATGGTCGATTTATGTCGCATGGTCCGATTATGTTGCATGATCCGATTGTCACACGGTCCGATTATGTTGCATGATCGGATTATGTCACATGGTCGATTATGTTGCATGGTTGGATTATGTCACATAGTCTGATTATGTGGCATGGCCGGATTATGTCACATGGTCCGATTATGTTGCATGTACGGATAATGTCACATGGGTGATTTATGTCACATGGTTGATTATGTTGCATGGTCGGATTATGTCACATAGTCCGATTATGTTGCATGTCCGGATTATGTCACATGGTCCGATTATGTTGCATGATCCGATTATGTCACATGGTCGATTATGTTGCATGGTCGATTTATGTTGCATGGTCGGCGAGTAAAGCGATTAAAATTAAAGGCGTTCAATTGTTTTCAACAAACCTCCAACTTGTGGTCGACGAAAGCTGGCAGCAAAAAATCGAAAGTAGTTGAGTTGGGCCGATGAAATTGTAAGTGCGATGCGATGCGAACCGGCGAGTGCGATTCAATGCGGCGAACCACATTAGATGAAAATGTATGTGAATCGCTTATGCGATTCTGCAGATGTCAATTTGTTCCGACGCTCGAGTCCGCATAGGCTGCGTCCGTAAATTCGCATCGCATCGCTCTCACCATGTCATCGGCCTTATAGTCCGGTGTGTGACTCTAGTCCTTCACTTACTTTAAGTATTTTGGAAAGTGTGATGATCCGTAAGATTGTTCCTTCTCTGAATGAAGTTTTTACGTTTATTTAAAACAAATTAAATTAATATGTAGTAGACGAATATTTCAATCATTTCCGTTTTACCGAAATCAATTTTTTAAACACATTTTAAAACACTCCTTGTAGTGAGGCATAGAAAGAGTATGCAAAGTTCATTGCCTAAAAAAAGGAAAAGTATTAGAAAATATTTTCAACATTAAATTACCTCCTATGCAATATATTATCGAAACACTTGATTTGATTGCTAGACTAGGCAGATTAATTATTCTTTATCTTTTCAGGAATAAAGCATGTTTTGAGATTTCAATAATTACCGTTGTAAACATTGTCAAATCGTAAGGGAATAATCCCTCCGCTTTGATGTCCATTGGCATGCTGGTGATAGTCATCATGATTTTCAAATCCTTGCGGAACTTTTCGTCAAAGCTGATCCAATCCAACGAATACAACACGGTCGTGAGCTGTTGACTTTTGTAAGCTATTTCACTACCGTAATAGCATGGTAGATAGATTTTGATGATCATGATAGCAAGGTAACCAATCAAAAGTCCATACGTCATCGTCTCATCATTTGGACCAAGCTGCAGAAGAATAATATCTTAAGTAATATTTATGATAATAAAAATAAACGATCATACCTTCGAAAGCCGAAACGCTCCAGCGCACATGGTCATTCCGACCCCACAAAAAAGAGCAAACATTGAGGAAGAGTGCATTGTTTCTATCTCTCTCAAATAGTTTCTTAGAACTTCGATATGCAGAACATGCTTCTTGAATATCTCCCGCCTTGTTAGCGATCCAACATCCTGGTTGAGTTCGTTGAATCTTTCCTTTAGAAAGTCCAACTGTACCGTCATGGAAACCAGCAAAAAACATATCTGAACATCATTCGCATAGCTATACAAGGAATAAACGATCAATCCAACCATTTGATAAACAGTCAACAACCAATAGTTGAACTTGTAATCTTCCCCATACGTTATTCCAAAAACCCATTTTTGGGCTGGCAATCATGTGTAGCTTGTGTAATAGAATGGATGGCCCAAAACACAACCGGAAGTAAATATGCAGACGCAAAAGAAGATTACGAAAAAAGTGTTGAACCTGTTTATGATTTCCTTTTTGATTGCCATTTCGTCGGCATTTTTGGGGGCAAAATTTTCCGATTCTGTTAGTTTCATCAAATTCTGTAGAGCTCCAATTTGAACGTAAGACGTGAGCACTCTTACAAATATCACTAGTATATTGATGAGAAGATAGAAGTCATCCTCCCAAATTTTCGCATAATTTTCTGATTTGAAAACTGATACAATCATCGAAACGCTGAAGGCAAAAACCACAGTTGTGTTGAATGTCCAACGATAGATTTTGTACGCCAGAGACTCATCCGTCTCCATCCAAATACCCAAAACCCGATAGATGAGTAACAAAATCCGCACAGATGGCGGATAAGCTCGGTCTTGACTCAACCATCGCCATTGACGGACCCTAGAGAGAATTTTTAAAAATTCTGAGTTTTGAAATGCTTTACTTTTTCATAGGTACTTTTCTTACCTTGACAGTAGTGAAAAATGCTTCATTGGATAGATGAAATCTCAATAGAAATGTTAGTTTTTAAGATTTTGATATTTTAACAATTCAGCGCATAACGAGGAACTAACTCACTGAAGAAATTCGTGTCAATGTTATAATACAACTTGTTGGATAGTAATTATCCAACCATGCTATAATTAATCTTTTCCGACGACTCCTCACTATCATATTATTGATAACATGCATCGGAATTCTAATCATGATTAATAGCAAGGGAATATTTTCCACTTTAATTAACATATAGGCTACACATAAAAATTTAAAAATAACTTGAGAAGAGAAATCACCGTGAATTTGTTTTTTGAATTCAATTTGCGGCTTTATCGGTGAGGGTTAAAGAGTTGAAATGAAAGACGGATAGTAGAACAGAAGAAAATTCTAAGGTGGTGAAAAGAGCGAAGAGCATTTGAAATAGAAGCTTGACCACATGCTAAATTCTTTAAAAATAGCCTAAGCAACATTTTTACGTTTTATTTGTCAAACATACCTACATACATAAATGAAGTGTTTAATAGGAGAGCTTCGTAAGCAGTGAAGCGTCTTTAGACCAAGACAGCTTGAAAGCGATCTCAGAACCTGTCTAAGAAACCCGAGATGAAAATATAAATGTCTATGGTTTTGCTTGAATGAAAATATAAAATAAAAAGCTCGGTGTTATGTTGAAAACTCACCGATGTTGAATTTATTTTTAAAGAATTATACATGGAAAAATTGAGTTACTTATAAAATGTGTTGCGATTACACCTTCATTATAACTAATCGATTGTTGCTCAAAATTTGTTTAACCCCAATTCAATTTTGGGAAGATTTGGGTTGCCGATATACATTTGTAAACTAAAACTTGATTATTCAGCTCTGCATAAAAATTTTGCAGTTGTTGGAAGGGGATGTCAAAGCGGGTCAAAGCGAATTTCAAATGCTTTTTGATGGTGGTGTAAATAAAAAGATAATAATTAAAGCGGAATTTTTGTGGATATAGACCTCGTAAATATTCAAAATTAGATCCAAATCAATTGTTCGTTTGCCGGACATTTGTTTTCGGATCGTTTGACGTTGGATATTGGTGAGTAAATAGAGAAAAATCTGTCTTTTTCTGCCATTTGGAAATAAAGATTCTTTTTCGATTTTCTTTTTCTGCATCACAACGCGATTGAACATCTCCGATGAAACTTTTGGATACATTATAGAAATGAGAGATGATGTGGTCGTTTCCGGGCAGCAATCAGATTCCGGAAGATGAATGAGAAAGATGCAGCATTCGTCGCAAATCGTTCTCGGCATAGAATTCCAAAGAAAAAAAAACAGGAAAGAGAAAGTTGCCTTTTATCTTCAAGAATATGAAGTAATAATAATTAATACTTGTTTTGCGTATTTTAGCCGGCACACCGAAAACCACATATGTTTTCCCATCTTCAGAGGCCCGATTATCCGGAAAGCAGCTGACTAGAGGTTCATGACGCTAAGATTGCTACAGGTTCGTTTTATTTTTCATATTTTACATTAATTATTATTAATCAGCTAATGTCTGTTTCAGTTCGCAAGATGATTGCTGTCCCGAGTTGCTGCCGGCGGAAAGCTGCAGGAAGTGCAATGAATTATTCAAAGCACCAGCACTTTCAACACTAGGCATCAAGCGTCTTCAAATGCGCAAAAAGGCGAGACTGCTTAGACATTGAACCAAATGTATGTGATCAGACAAAAATAACTTTCTAAATGAGCTTACACAAAGTTATTTTTACATACTTCCTCCTTTAATAACAATCTACAGGTAAAATGCATCAACAGTTGGTGTCTTGTGAAAATAATCGACCGAAACCGAAACTCGGGGGTCCAGAAAAAGGTCGAGATGGCATTCAATCTGATCGAGTACGCCGGCAAAATGGATACAATTGGGCTGCTGTGTGCTTTGAAAGAAAAGCCTTTTTTAACAGACCAGGTGAGGGAGAGGATCCTATATCTTAATAATCAACTGATGTTTATTTTTTTACGATGCAAGAGAAACCCAATTTGATGCCGAACACACTCTTGCCGGCTGCAGACGTAATATAAGCTGATAAGATTCTAAATCGTTCTTACTGACAAAGTATTCTGAGGAACAATAATTATATGTTATTATTTTAATTAATTTTCCTGAGGAAAAGAATTTTAAATATCCATATGCATATGGTGGCCTTTAACTTTTATATATGTTTGAATGAATTATTTAATCGCCGTGCAGACTGGATACCAAATAATCAATATAAATTTTGTAATCTGAATTTTCAATTTGCCTTGAAAGTAGAATAAGACTCATAATATACAGGCCGAAATGCTTTCAATTTTGAAATACAAATTTATCAATTTCATTCTTTGTATTAAGCTTTCCAGTATAATATTGGCAAACTAATTTTTCACATCGAACCAGATTATAATTTCAAAAGATTCAATTCATCCTCTTTCCAGATACTACGTTTTTAGTTCAATCCATGCTGGACCGCGCGGATGCAGATCCGTTCTAGATGTTAAGTCCGATCGAGATGGAAAACAAAATTTCGGAACCAGCACGAACAACTGTAGCCCTGATTTGTTTCCCCCTAAGATCTATGGTTTCAGATCTGGGTCAAGCACTCTGATTGTTATAAGTGAACTGGTCGATACAATAGTTGAAAACATTGATTGTAAAAAACTTGTTGGTGGTTTGTTCCTAGACCTCAAAAAAGCCTTTGACACGCTTGATCATAATGTTCTCCTTGATAAACTAGAACGCTATGGAATCCGTGGCATTGCTAATGATCTCATCCGTAGCTACTTAATCGGTAGAAAACAATTTGTCTCTATTGAAGATGCGATTAGTTCCTCAGAGATCCTTGAAGTTGGTGTTCCTCAAGGTAGCAACATCGGACCTCTTTTATTTCTACTATACATAAACGATATAAGCAAACTTCCACTTCATGGTTTACCACGTCTTTTTGCGGACGATACGGCTCTGTTTTACCCGGAAAAATGTCCACACACCATTATCAAAAATATGAAGGAAGATTTAGAGATCTTACATCAATATTTTTTCTGCCAACTTACTTACCCTTAATCTCACGAAAACAAAATACATGATTTTTCGTTCATCACGAAAAGAGATTCAACCGCACAGGGATCCAAGTTTTTTAAACGATGTTGTTGAAAAAGTTGTTTATTTTAAATATCTTGGAATCCTTCTCGACGAAAAAATAACCTGGCACCATCACATTGATAATCTGCAAAAAAAATCATCTTTCAGTGGAATTATATGGAGAGTGAAAAATTTTGTAAAGCGTCACGTCATTTTAAAATTTTACTACGCGTTTGTGCACTCTCGTTTAAATTATTTAGTAGCTGTCTGGGGTAGAGCAGCATTATCCTTGCTCTCTCGGCTACAAGGTTTACAAAACCGATGTTTAAAAATGATTTTTAATCTTCCCAGCTGGTACTCCTCCAAATTACTTTACTCTGACAGATCTCACAATATCTTACCGTTAGCGCAACTATGTGATTTACAAACATGTCTTTTTGTCTTTGACAATTTAAATTCCTGTAATAATTTACAGAATTTGACGTTCACTACCGGTGTACGTTCTCATATCACTTGGCAAGCTTATCATCTTTTAAGATGCAGATCGTTTACTAGCCTCGGGCAACGACGAATTTCTTTCATAGGTCCTACAAAGTATAACAACTTTCCAGAGCATATTAAAAACACCAATAGTCGGAACATTTTTAAGACCAAATCTATACAACATTTTAAAGAAATATTAGCTAATACGCGACCAACAACTTAACCAGCTTTTTATATATTTTCCTTAATAAATCCTAATCATAAGTTTTAATTTTTTTGCTTATAATTATATGTATTAGTATTAGTATTAGTATAAGTAGTTATTTAATTATTTAATTTAATTCCCTTTTTTTCTAAGTGGATCTCTTAAAAGGAAACTTCTTTTCCACTGAGATTCACTTTTAGTGTTATTTGTTTTGCTTAAAGTTACATTACCTCGCACATTAAAAAAAAAAAAAATTGAGTTCTCGGCATGAGTAAATTTTGAACGCGATCTTAATTTCTTTTCTCTTAGCTGCCAGACGTGCCGAGAACTGATGAGTGATGTGTCCATTACCAGGAGGCTCAATTTGAGTTTTTTGGTGTGGGGAGTGTGGCGGGCCATTAAGGATTAAAAAAAAACAGAACTTTTCACTTCTACTCATTAAAGAGCTGAATAAAATGCGCCGAACAAAATAGAGCAAAATTCATAATCCAATGCACAGTGGTCCAGAAATGAAATTTAGCGAGAAACAATTATTTGCGTCTTTCCCTTAAGTTTGATGCATTTGATGTTTTAAACTACCTTTTATAACAACTAAAGGCGGTCATTTTGAATGAAATTATTTTAGGGTGTTTCCTAAAGTCTTAGAGATATGAAAATTATTCTCTAACTGTGATAAGATAGAGCCCTACAGTATTGTACAGTATTGTAGAATATAATAATTCATGAAACTTGGTCGAGGACATTAAAAATCAATCTCTTAAAATAAATGTTTTATGGCAATTTCTTTTCATGAGGTTAGAGTGGTATGTCCTACCTTACAAAGAACAGTTTTTTCGTTTTATTTTACAGGGTAATGATATCGAAAAATTTTATTCGACAATATTTCAGATAATCAAAATGCGCATAAACAGATTATCAAAATTTGTAAGACCAGTTGTGTTGAAAAATATCTATAACTCCGAATGGGGCAGTTCAAAAATTTTATTGTTATTTGTATTTGAAAGTTCATATTACAGTCTTCACAATATCCTTAAACTGGAGATATGTTTTTCCTTGTTTAAAGCGTTTAATCGTTGAATTTGTAAAAATTGCTGAAATCTCTAGAGGGAGAATTTCTATCTGTGTTCTCCAAGGACTCAAAATCTCTGCACACTGGGGAAAAAAGTGTATGAACCACGAAAAAAATTCAATATCTTCCCTCCTACATGAACCAAACCTATGAAATTATACTTTCCTATAATGAAAATGACCAGAAAATCGATTGGACATAGTTTCAAAAGCCGCACAAGCTTACGAACGCCGACTTCTTAACCCCTAATTCCTCTATACAGACCTCGTTCGATTTTGGCAACACGCCCGTACATTTTGTGTTGCCAAAATCGAATGTTGCCAAAATCGAACGGTTTTTTTTCTCACCTTTTTTTCAGTTACTTTTACAAAATAACTGTTATTATTATCAAACACGTTATTGTTGGTCAATATTCGACCATTTGTAGTCATTTTTAAATTTTTTTCATCATGTTTTTGAAGCATTTTCCACTTTTCTTGTTTTGTTTATAATGTTGGTTTTCATTTGTCATATTTGCTGTTTTTGTAGTTCTTCATCATTTTTTAGTTGTTTTTTGTCATTTTCAGTCATTTGCTTGAATTTGTTTTTTTAACTTTTTGAATTTTTCATCTTTTTGTCATTTTTGAGTACTTTATAAATTTTTAAAAAACTTTTGTTTTTACTGATGCATTTTATCACCATTTCAGAACATAAAAACGTATTTATGGTGTTTGTCTAAATGAAGTTGGTCCTGTTATAACGAAAACTAAAAGGTAATGTTGATTTTAAAAACCGTTCGATTTTGGCACATGTGCCAAAATCGGATGTTGCCAAAATCGAATGTTGCCAAAATCGAATGTTGCCAAAACCGAACGGGGTCTGTATTTTGTAAACAATCCAGAAAAATAAGAATTTTAAATTAAAAAATTTTGAATAAAAAAATACCTCTCTTGTATCATTTTTTCCGAGGAATCTAGTGAAGGCTGTTGACCCACCACACGCTTCAGAAACTGAAACTTGAATTTAAAATTTTGAACCAAATGAGTCGAGGAATTCGAGGAATCGAATGGAAACTATTTGAGTCACTGCACGCACCGAAAAATGAAATTATGGCTGTTTTTACCCTCAATTCCCAAATATTTTACAAAAAATAAGCAAAGCATGTTCGACCTTGAACATTTTGAATCAAATTAATCCTATCTCGTGTAATAATTTTCCGAGAAATGAAATGAAGGCTGTTTGAGCCACCACACGCTTCGTAAAATGGAATTTTGCCTGATTTTACCCTCGAATTCCGTATATTTTTCAGTCAGATGATACCTACATATCTCGAGTGATTTTTTTTTGTAGGAGGGAAGATATTAATACACTTTTTTCCCCATTGGTACGTTGTTTGAAATTCAGTAAAAATCGCTAAAATCTCTAGAGAGAGAATTATTATCTGTGTTTTTCGAAGATTCAAAAACTACCTGCTTGATCGATTGATGTTAATTGTTCCTGTGAAGTTTTGATTGCCTCCCATTATGAGAGGGCGCCCATACAATATAATCGGAAAATACGATGAAATTTATTTTAATTTAAGCAGTTGACAAGTGGTTTTCATGTAGTTTTATGAAAATGTCTATGAAACACATGAAATACATAAAATTAGAAGTTCAAAATGTTGCTGGTTTTCAGGGTATAAATCCACAAATTCAGGGTATAATCCACAAATTCCACCGATTCGGAACGACCAGTGTGTTGATAAAATTAAAGTGTGTTTACATTTTTATTTTATATTTATTCTCTTCTAGAATGTTCACATAGTAGAAGCCTTGGGTATAACTAGCCAAAAAATATTGAAACAGCTCTAAACAATCTTCAACAAATCTCCAAGAAGAATATCGTAAATAGTTCAAGAAATTTTATTTTAAATGTTTTAAAGCAGTCGTGAAGAGCATTCACATAAAGTTCCTCTAAAATTACACCACGCGACAACGAACATTTGATTTTGACTTTTGTTAGCAAAACTTTTAAGGCTTCATCTTAAAACATTCCTCGCAATGATGCGTACAAAGAATACGCCATATTCACCGTCTGAAAAAAGGTAATGGTTAAAAAAATCCGGCAGGCTAACTAAGAGGACAAATTAACAACTTACCGTTGTAAACATGTTTAAATCATAGTGAAAGAAGCTTCCCGCCTTGATCGTCACTGACTTATTGGTAAACGCCATCATTATTCCTAAATCCTTGCAGAAGGATTTATCGTAGTTGATCCAATCCAGCGAATACAGCACCGTGGTGAGATGCTGGATTTTTTCTGTTATCTCGTTTCCATAGTAACACGGTAGATAAATTTTCACGCAATTTAGAATGATATAAACCGCAATTACAACGAAATTTACAGTATCATTGATGGGGTCCATCTGTGGAAAATAAATGTAAAAAATTACTAAAGTTATTTGATACCGTTTATTTTACCCTAGAGAGCCGGAAAGCAGTAGCGCACAAAACTAATCCAGCGCCGCAAAAGACGTTAAACATTGGGAAAGAGTGCACTCTTTCAATTTCTTTCAGATAGCTTCTTATACTGTCAAAGTGAAGCATATGCTTCTCGAAGAGCTGCCTTTTCATCGAGGGACTAGGCTCCGTTTGGATCTCATTGAATCTTCCTTCCAGTATGTTTAACTGAGCTGTAACGAAGGCTAAGAAAAATCCTATTTGAACATCCCCGGTGTAGTTGTACATTGAAATCACATTCAATCCGATGCCTTGGAAAATATACAACAACCAATAGTTGAACTTATTATCTGGTCCATACGGAATACCGAAAACCCATTTCTGTGCCGGCATGTTATAAGTGCTGTCATTAAATGGATGGCCTACAACACTTGTACTGGCCATCAGACATCCCAAGAAATAGAAGGTGAAAAATTTGTTGCACCGGTTCATAGTGATCCAATAAGTGGCCATCTCCGTCTCATTTTTCGGCTCGAAAGTCCTGGATGAAGACAGTCTTATCAAGGTTTGGATGGCTTTCATTTGTTGGTAGAATGATATCGCCCTTATGCATAACACCGTTACATTTGTGGCAAGATAAATGTCATCTTGCCAGATTTGGGCAAAATTATTTGCCATAAAAATAGATACAACCGTCGAAAAGCTAAAGGCGAACAGTGCAATAGTATTCAATAAATATCGGTAAATTTTATACGCCACAGACTCATCCGGCTCCTTCCAGATGCCTAGTATCCGATAGATTCTTATCATTATCCGTACAGATGATGGGATTGATCCGCCTTCAATCCATGTTTCTTCGGATGGCTGACAACACCTATGTATAGTGTTTTTATTTTGAGATGATCGAACTACGAAAAATTTATGAGGAAACGTAATGTGCTATACCTTGACAAAAATGAAAATATCTTCATCACACTGTTGAATTTGTAATCGAAGTTCCCGAATTCTATCTAGAAGGTTTTCTACATAGAGACTTTGTATCGTCACCGCCTTCAATTTAAATGAATGAACGAATGATAGATGATACTGAACCCCCTTTTGAAAAAAGGATAATGAAGATTATTACCCATTCAATAATAATTCTCATTTTCGATGTGAAAAAATATTGATTACAGGTTTAGGTGGTTTCTGATTTATCTCATTAGAATGCTCAAACCACACGAAAGAAAAGATTTCCTTTAGTTGTATTGCGGAAATTGCACCTATTTTTACTCCTGTGCAAATAATTTCCACGCAGTAAAATTTTCGCACTGACCTACACATGGAACAACCGTAAACAGTTTTTCAAAACTTCCGATTCTCGAATCCCATTTCTAATCAGCATAATCATTGTTATTTTGAACGAAATTATTATGAAATGTGATTCAAAGAGGTAAGTAATGAAAGTGTACCGCCTACATATAAAAAAAAACACGAACAGATGGATTTATGTCTGCCTGTCTGCTCCCTATAGAATCGATCGAAAACTACGGAACCGATTTTTTTGAAACTCGGCGATTGGTGCTTTTGAGGCCAGGGAAGGTTCCTATTATAATTTGAGACCCCTCCCTCATACTGGAAGGAGGTCTCCAAAGCAAAAAAGAAATGTTTGAATAACTTGAGAACCATTAAAGCAAATAATGCCAAATTTCATTATGTTATTAATAAAAAATACTGAAATCGATGAAAAAAATAACAATTTTTTTATACGTGATTGAAAAAATTCTCATTTTTTATTTAACACCCATTAGGAAAAGAAGAGGGGGTCACCAAAGTTTTTTTTTTAAGATGCCGAGAGTTCAGTCAAAAAGCACCAAATTTGGTATGCGATTGTATCTTGATAAGAGTAATGTTCCAATAATTATTTTGGACCTTTCCCTTCTTCCATTGAGTGAGATAGGATGAGGATACGGGAGCCTCATACATTTTACCTATCTATAGAACCAGTCATACGAAAGAAACCAGGGGAGGGTTTTTGAGATGAAGAAATATTACTAGGTATGCTGATTCGGTAAGAATTCGGAGATTTTTATCTGTCAAATCAGATTTTAGCAAAAGTCTTAAAATTCGATAAATCGATAGAATCGATAGAAAGAAATCGATCGGAAATATTTTAGAGAAAATAATAATTGGCAAATATTTGAGGTCCATCTTGTCGCTAGAACGAATTTGATAGACTCCCTTCGGGCCCGAGGAAAACCACCCTATGTTCCAGTGAGAGATGTGCTGGGTGTGAGAGACTTGGACTACATGTTCGAAATATATCTTTTCCTAAAAGCTATTGATCTTCGTCTATAATTTCTTCTTATTTTCATATTTCCCTATCTATCTTCTTTTTTCTTTAAAAGTGAACTAGATATAAGCACACAATTGTTATCAAACAAAACGAGTTTGGCTCCTTAAAGCCTAAAGGTATGAGCCGTTTCAAATAAAGAATTTACAAAAAAAAAAAAAAAATTGGCAAATAGGATGAATTAGCAAAAGAATAATGTAAATATGATAAACAATTTTCAACAAGCAACGATTTCACCAAACTCAATTGAAAAGTGATAGGTTTCCGCCAGTGCTGTCCCCCAATTCTTCCTGGTTCCGGTAATATTGAGGCTGGCTGCATCTAAATTTTCTTAATTACACTAATCCCTCTTTTTTTTCCTGTAGGGGAGAGCCCACTGCGACCAGTAGTTGATCTATTGTGGTGTTTACCCCGCGTTACTATATGCTGTCAGGTTCACCTGCACTATTGATTGGAGTGACAGTTGATTGCTGACTAAGCATTTTATCCCAATCGGGTATAATATCAAAGATGTATGATATAACCTTCTTAGGGCTGATATGCAACCATATGTCTTGTGCGCTTATTAACTTTGCCCCAAGTACACGCTCTCTCCTATTTATGAGGGCGCAGCAGTTGCATAGAAGATGCTCTGCAGTTTGTTTTTCGAACCCGCAGAACCGACAGTCATCGTTCAGAATTATGTTTATCCTTTTGAGATGCTGTTTTGTTGGACAATGTCCGGTCAAGAGACCTGTGTAAGTACTTAATTCGTGCTTACTTAAGTTCAACATGTTTTTTGAGAGTCGTGCGCTTGGTTCAATGAATCTTTTTGCCTGAGTTGCTCCCTCCGCTGTTGTTCTTGAGCTCCATAGTCAAGGCACTTGGCTAGTGAAGTAGACAATGTGCAACTCGAGACCCCATACACCCAACCTTCGGGTAGTGGTCATATCACCTCTTGTCTGCAACTCCGATTCTCTACCTCCCCGTGGTACTAGCTGGGGTGCGAGCAACCTTAGCGGAGATCGGGTACCCAACCCCGGTGGATGCTTTGGTCGCATGCAGAATGAGTTAGGGGGCTTCGCACGCGTCTGTTCTCCATGTTAGGGGCGGCGTGCGGAGTGCAACAACGTCCTGGTGGTGTTCGGGACCCAAAACAGCAACATCACGACGGTCCTCCTGCGAGATAGTGGGGTTAGCTGCGGGCCTTGCGAGCCTGTGACTACTAAAAAACATAAGCAACGAATAACGAACAACAAATTTCGGATGGAAATCGGCAAAGACCCACGCGACGAAAAGGGACTAGCGATTGGAAACTTGGAACATGGAACTGCCGATCTCTAAATTTTGTGGGCAGTACCCACGTGCTCTCCAACGAATTGAAGAGCCGCAAAATCGACATTGTAGCGCTGCAGGAGGTATGCTGGAAGGGCTCCACGGTACGAACGTATCCAGATGGTCGTGCCATCTACCAGAGCTGCGGCAACACACACGAGCTTGGAACAGCTTTTATAGTGATGGGAAAGATGCAAAAGCGCGTGATCGGGTGGTGGCCGATCAACTCACGAATGTGCCGGTTGAGAATCAAGGGCCGGTTCTTCAACATCAGCATCATCAACGTGCACAGCCCTCACCTCGGAAGTACCGGTGACGACAAAGACGAATTCTACGCGCAGCTGGAGCGTGAATACGACCGTTGCCCAAAACATGATATCAAGATCGTCATCGGGGATTTCAATGCTCAGGTCGGCCAGGAGGAGGAATTTAAACCGACAATTGGAAGGTTCAGCGCGCACCAGCTGACCAACGAAAACGGCCTCAGACTCATTGATTTCGCCGCCTCCAAACGAATGGCCGTACGCAGTACCTTTTTTCAGCACCGCCTCCCACACAAGTACACCTGGAGATCACCGTACCAAACTCAATCAGAGATCGACCACGTTTTGATCGACAGCCGGCACTTCTCAGACATCATCGACGTCAGATCCTGTCGGGGCGCCAACATCGAGTCGGACCATTATCTGGTGATGGTGAAGATGCGCCCAAAACTCTCCGTAGTGAACAACACGCGAAACCGGCGCCCGCCTCGGTTAAACATCGAGCGACTGAAGCAACCTGAGGTCGCGGCAGACTACGCGCAATCGGTCGAAGCAGCGCTGCCGGCAGAGGGCGAGCTTGACGAAGCCCCTCTCGAGGACTGTTGGGATACCATCAAAACAGCCATCAACAGTGCTGCGGAGAACGTCATCGGTTATGTGGAGCGATCTCGACGGAACGACTGGTTCGACGAGGAGTGTAGGAGGGTGATGGACGAAGAGAATGCCGCGCGGGCGGCAGTAGTGCAAAGAGGCACCCGTCGAAATGTGGAAAATCACCGACAGCGGAAGAGGCAGCGAGTTCAACTTTTCCAGGAGAAAAAGCGCCGCCTGGAGGAGGAGGAGCTCGAGGAGCTGGAGCAGCTGCATCGTTCCCAAGAAACACGAAAGTTCTATCAGAAACTCAACGCATCCCGCAAAGGCTTCGTGCCGCAAGCCGAAATGTGCCGGGATAAGGACGGGGGTATCCTGACGGACAATCGTGAGGTGATCAAAAGGTGGAAGCAGCACTTCGATGAACACCTGAACGGCGCACATGCAGGAGATCAAGACGGTGGGGGAAGGTACATCGCCGGCGTAGCCAACGACGAAGAGGAGCCACTCCCAACGATGAGTGAAGTTAAGGAAGCCATTCGCCAGCTGAATAGAAACAAGTCGGCTGGGAAGGATGGCATCGCAGCTGAACTCATCAAAATGGGCCCGGACAGGTTGGCCGATTGCCTACACCGGTTGATAATCCGGATCTGGGACATAGAACAGCTACCGGAGGAGTGGAAGGAAGGGGTAATATGCCCCACCTACAAGAAGGGCGACAAATTGGACTGTGAGAACTACCGAGCGATCACTGTCCTCAATGCCGCCTACAAAGTGTTGTCCCGAATCCTACTCCGCCGCCTCACGCCACAAGCAAACAGATTCGTGGGAAGTCATCAGGCCGGCTTCATGGAGGGACGGTCTACGACGGACCAGATATTCACATTACGGCAAATCCTCCAAAAATGCCGTGAACACCAAGTCCCTACGCATCATCTATTCATCGACTTCAAAGCCGCATACGACACGATCGACCGTAACGAGCTATGGAAAATCATGGACGAGAACGGCTTTTCCGGGAAGCTAATCAGACTGATCAAGGCGACGATGGATGGAACGCAGTGCTGTGTGCGGATTTCGGGTGAATTGTCGAGTTCATTCGAATCGCGCAGGGGGCTTCGACAAGGTGATGGTCTATCCTGCATGATGTTCAACGTGGCGCTAGAAGGTGTTATTCGACGAGCGGTGGGCGAAATGCGGGGCACGATTTTCAACAGATCCAGTCAACTTATCTGCTTTGCCGATGACATTGATATAGTCGGCAGATCATCTGCGGCGGTGGAGGAGATCTACCGCAAACTGAAACGCCAGCCGTGAGATCCGGAGGCGAATTATCAGCGGAAGTCGTGCCTACTATGGACTCCACAAGCAACTGCGGTCGAGAAGACTTTGCCCTCGCACGAAGTGTAACCTGTATATGACGCTTATTAGACCGGTTGTTCTCTACGGGCACGAGACATGGATATTGCTCGAGGAGGACCTGCGTACACTCGGGGTATTCGAGCGACGAGTGTTAAGAACCATCTTTGGCGGCGTACAGGAGAACGGAGTGTGGAGGCGAAGGATGAACCACGAGCTCGCGCGACTCTACGGCGAACCCAGTATCCAGAATGTGGTGAAAGCTGGCCGGATACGCTGGGCGGGACATGTTGCGAGAATGCCGGACGACTGTCCTGCAAAACAGGTGTTCGCTACGAATCCGGTAGGAACAAGACGAGCGGGGGCGCAACGAGCGAGGTGGTTAGACCAAGTGGAGCGTGATCTGGCGAACGTGGGGTGCCCGAGAAATTGGAGAACGGTTGCCATGGACCGAGTGAATTTTAGGAATTATGTTCGTCAAGTTATGTCGTGAGACGGAATACTATGTAAATAAATAAAATAAGTCAAGGCACTTCTCGATACTCCGCAGAAAGGTTCAGGTCCAATCAACAGACCCTGAGATCCTTCCCTAGCTAGTTGGTCTGCTTCTTCGTTCCCTAGGATACCGCAGTGGCCTGGTACCCAGAATAAAGATACTCTGTTCCTTATGGCCAGGTTTCTTAGTGCAACTATACACTCCCAAACTAGTTTGGAGTAACATGTGAACGTACTTAGTGCTCGGAGAGCAGCCTGGCTGTCAGAGAACATGCAGATACTTGTGTACCTGTATCCCCTTTTCAAACAGGCTAAAGTGCATTCTAGAATTGCTTGAATTTTAGCTTGGAATACTGTTGGCCCTCTTCCTTGCAAACACAAAATATCAAGCGCCAATTAATTGTTTGCATTAACCTTGGTACGTAACTAGTAGACTTAGCCACGAGCTAAAAAAAGCAAACAAGCCAAAAGAAAGTGTCTTTAATGCCGGTTCTTTTCCTTTCAAATAGAAATTCACTTTTCAATTGAACCACAAAATTCTGCAACATTTTTTTCCTCAAAAATAACATTTCATATCATTTATATCCCTCAACCGGAACTGAACTCGCTTGATTCTAAGCTTTAAAATCGCGACGATGAGAAATATCATTTGCACATATTTTTCTATCAATAACGAAATCTCGCAAGATCCGTCCAGCACAACAAAACACCAATTGCATTTCTCTGCAAATAATTCGGATGCACTTCAATCAATTTCAAAATGTGTTGATCGCAAAAGAAGTCCCGAAATAGAAACATATTAACAGTATTTTTCAATTCGCGAGAAAACAAACAGGAAAACGCGACGGCAAAAAAAAACGCTTCCGTTCCCGAGCACGGCTTGCTGCGATCAGTCCTCTTAAAATTCGAGAAATCGATAGCAATAAAAATTTCTCTTTTCAATCTCTTATCGATGAAAAATGAAAAAAAAAGAATTTATGCCATTCAGTGTTGAAAAGTGAACATTTCGACACTGAAAACACTATCGAAAAGTACATGCTACTACCGACTTTATCATAAATTTTCAGTCGTTGGCATGGATGTTCACATGTTGTTATTTGTTGACATGTTCTTCTTGTAGGTTAATTAACAAATTTTGAAGGAAGTTTTCCAAATTTGCATAAAATTGGGTATGCAACTCCTTACAAAACTCGATAGTTTTTAGCCCTCGACATTATTATCCAACTCGACAAACCTCTTTCGCTAAATTTACAACTTTTGCTGAAAAAATTCACTGTTTGAAACTTGATAAATATATACCTATGGGTAGCCAGTAGAAAACATTAAAGTTTTGAAAAAAATAATAGGCTTGTGATATTTAAATTATTTTCAATCTTGCGTGCCAATAAAAATCCAAATTTATTTCAATGAAACAACGCCATTTAAAACATTCCTCGCAATGATGCATAGAGAGAGTACGCCAGGTTGAGTGACTGTGAAGAAAAAATAATAATGGAAACAAATTACTATACATACAGGCTGGACCAGCTACAAGTTCTATTCCGTTTTTAAAAATTGTTATAAAAAATTTGAAAAATAAAAGGTTTCAAAGGCACGATTTGGGTAGATATGTACAAATATTTAAGTAAGAAATGGGCTTCAGTTTACTCAAAGGAGTTGCTTAAGTTTGTACTAATCTATGGAGCCACCATTTCCTTAAGTTTTGCTTATTGATGCTATTTTGTATCCGAGGATCACAGTGCAATCGAAATCTCATTAAGAATGACTTTTGCAATCGAGAAGAAAACCTTTTTGGGCTTTGAAAAAAATTAAATTATCGATTTAAAAAACTAATCCGTGGTACCTTCGTTTGCGCGGACAACACCCATAACAAACGTTGAACATTTCATATAGAAACCTACTTTCAAATAAATCATCCAGCAAATTTCAAATTTACCGTTGTAAACATGGCCAAATCGTAGTGGAAGAAATCCTCTGCTTTGATCGTCAAGGGTTTAGTGGTGAAAGTCATCATAATTTTCAGGTCCTTGCGGAGGGTTCTATCGAAACTCAACCAATCTAACGAATACAACACGGTTGTCAGATGCTGGCTTTTGTGAGCAATCTCATTGCCATAATGACACGGAAGATAAATCTTCACTAGCATGATGATCAGGTACACAACGACGATGACATAGGCTACCGGATCGTCCTTAAGACCAAGCTGTGGAGAAATCAGAAAATATCAAATAACATCCTAAATATTTGAAATACCTATTATAGACTCACCTCTGAGAGTCGGAAAGCACAGGCACAGAATGTGATTCCAGCTGCACAAAACAAGCCAAACATTGGCAGAGAATGAACTCTTTCGGTTGTTCGCAGATAACTTCTCAAATCATTGAAATGGCAAACATGCTTCAAAAAAAGTTCCCGATTTTCAAGAGAAAATGCTTCAGTTCCAAGCTCAACGAATCTTGTTTTTAAGAAATCTAGTTGAGCTGTCATCGTCAGCAGCAAAAAACATATTTGAACATCACCGGCATAGTTATACATAGAATAAACAAGCAATCCAACCATTTGGTAAACAGTCAACAGCCAATAGTTCAACTTATAATCTGGTCCATATGGGATTCCGAAAACCCATCTTTGAGCCGGTAGCCTGTAATTTCCTTGCAATGGAAAGACCATCGCACTGCAGGAAGTAAGCATGCAGCTCCAGAAATAGATCGTGAAGAAAGTGTTGAACTGCTCTATGATTTTCTTGTAGATGGCCATCTCATCTGCATTCCGAGGTGCGAAACTTTTCGATTGCGTTAGTTTGATCAAATATTGTACGGTTCCTATTTGCCTGTAAAACGATATCACTCTTATGAATATTACTATTATCGTGACCAGGATGTAGATGTTATCCTTCAAAATCTCAATGAAATTATTCGATTCGAAAACCGATACAACCATCGATACGCTGAAGGCAAAAAGCACTGTTATATTGAAGGTCCATCGATAAATTTGGTATGCGAGAGATTCATCCGGTTCCTGCCAAATTCCTAAAATTCGATACACCCGTAACAGTATTTGTACCGATGATGGGTAAGCTCGCCCCTCGTTCCAAAACTGCCATGGACGGAATCTATAAAATTTGTGAAAAATATTAGTTCATATGAGCTTTTATAGAGAGAGATTTTTTCTTAATAAAAAGAAAAAAGAAACAATTTTTAAATGATTTGAATTCTTTTTCTGTGTTTTAGCGCTGGAAATTGAATATCACACATTTTTACCTTGGCAAACAAGATAAAATTTTCATTGAACGGTTATGATATCACACCGATGATGGTTAGAAAGGAATCTGGTATATTCTTTTTCTGGCCTGTCAACTGTTGATAAGCTGACAATGACTAGCAGATGGTTTTATCGAAGTTTATATTATAAGCCCCGGATATCTGACAATAATTACACTCATGTGATAATTATTTATTCCTATCTTCTAGCTTTCGTATCCTTGATTTGTTAATTCAAGCGAGGTAAAATAAAATAAGTAAACACCAGTTGAAGAAATCATAAAGGGTATGATTATGCACACGTGTATCTCACTAAACAATCGATGAACTACAATATAACAATGTACATATGAACAACTTTACAATCTTATTTTTATAACGAAAATTCAAAAACAAACCATCAGATGTAATCGTTGACTGAAATCGAATATTGAGGAAAATTCAATCTGAAGAAGATATAAAAAAATCATTCCAAATTTGGTAGCCTTCAAAGTGTTTCAATAATAGAATTGATTAAGGCAATTGATTGAGAATTTAAGTATTTAAAAATTGAGAATTCAAGTATTAAAAATACCTTGGATCGGGAAAAAATGAATTAAGACTAAATTTCAGTTTTAGATGCTTGAAAGTATCAAACTAGATTTAATTTTGGATATATGGTGGTACCGTCTTTTTGGAATCAATTTATTTTTGCTGATGTACTGTTGTAACTGTTTAAGATCACTGTAAAGGATGTTTATAAATATCAGAAAACACTAGTTTTTACAAAAGCTCGAATTCTCTGGAGCCATTAGATGAATGTAATAACGTCTGAATGAAGCGTAGCAATAAAAATAAAAATAATTAAAGAATTAAAAAAATATGATAAAAGTTCTCATCTGGAACATTAAAAACAAGTTTATAAATTCCAAAGTTTTAGGAGAATAACAATTTCTAGAATGGTTTTCCGAACTACACTTAGAAGAATTCTTAATATAGTTTTTATAAGATACGTCTTATTAACCACAGTATTGAGTCCGAAACAAGTTTTCATAAAAGACTTATGAACTTCTACACTCAGGCAAATTTTTATTACAATTTTCATAAGATGCTTCTTATGAACCGCTATTTAGAGTGTAAAATTGTTCTTCATAAGAGTCTTATGAAATTCTTCTTATTCTCATACGAAGTTCTTATGAAAAATAAAAGAAACGGCATTGTGAAAAAATGATGAACACATTCATTCCATCAGTCATGTATTTCGTCGTCGTCAGAAGCACCCACCATTTGTAAAGTTACTACTTTTACTGAATACTTTGATGTGATTTTATTCTTTAAATGGTAAGTTTGAGTTGAAATTTATTTGTTGAAAACATTTGTAAATTCAATACAAACATTTTATGTTTTATTTACTTTTCAGCTTGGTTACCGGCAAAAAGCGCGAAGTCGAAGGTCCGAGACGCAACAAAACTTTTTTATGAAACCGGTTGTTGAAAGGCAGCTGATTGTCACCATAATGTTTTTCTCATACGAACTAAGCAGAAAATAAAATAAAACAAAAAATAATCTTGAATTATTTAAATTTTATGCGACATTTCTTTTCCCATAAGAATATCTTATGAAAAGCAAAAACCCCTCATTGAAACCGGTGTTCATCCTTTGAGTTCATTCCATCATAAGACAATCTTATGAATTTCATTATTTTTTCTTATGGCGCCACTACATAAGAGAATCTTATGGCCTACATAATAGGATTTTTCTGAGTGTAAGCGTTTTCAAAAAAATTTCTTTGGAAATACAGGAGAAACGACATTGTGAAAAACATAATGAACGACTTAATGACTCATTATGGCGGATGAAATGAACAAAGAAAGCGTGCTATCACAAATCTTATTTGACTTCATACCTGAATTTGGTCTTCTAAATCATAAGTTTGACGTTAAATGTTTATTTTTATTGTGCAAAAAATAAAAAACCATTTCATTTTTAATTTCTCTCTTAGCTTGATGGTTGGCACAAAAAGTGAGGACAATCGAGCAGCTACGAAAAGATTCCGAAACCTTCAGGATGAGAGAATCGAAAAGGACATTCCTCCAAGTCAAACATTCCAATCTACAACAAATACCAAGCACCCTGTCGTTTCACAAATTGAATGAACTGAATTTTTTTTTGGAAACCAATATTTATAACTTGTGACATTTCCCACTTGCCCTGTTCAAAAGATTATGTTATGTAATTTTGAATTCGCTTTGAGCTTGAGGTTGATGCTGGGATCAAGCAACACAATCTCACTGTACAGTTTTGAGGATCTCAAGCTTTACAATGAACCAATAACGACGCCGGCCAAGCCCGTGTAGTCGATTAAGGGAAAAGAAGTGCAGCACATCCCAAGCAACCAGAATTCTCTTTGGACGGGTTCATAGAAGCTTAATCAGCTCTCGTCTGAGTTCCTACAGAATTCTAGTTAGCCCAAAATTTAAGTTCATAAACGAATTTGGAAGTTCGTTGCGGTGTCTGAAGAGAATGTTAAACTCCTTTAAAATCCCTCTACGCGCCGAAAAAATCGGTTGGAAAATTGCTCTCTTTGACAACCAGATGACAGACTGCCAGATTGGCGGTCTATCATGGTGTATCTTATTGGCTTTAATGTTTACTTATTTAAATGTTTACTTAGGGAAACATGCTCTATTATGCGCCACCAAAGCAAATAGCTGATTTTCTTTGTATTCAACATACAATTTGTGTAAAAAACGAGTGTAATCGTCGAAGAAAAGTGTTTTTTTACAAATGCCTATGGTTTTTTATTACTGAAATTCCTTTAGCTACTTCAAAAACTTGATTGTTTAAAACCATATTCAAAGCCACATTACCAAACTGTGTTGCCAATACGCGCTGCTGTGTATTCGATACGCGCCTAGCAGCCGAACACATCCAAAAGCAGTCGAAGACCGAAAATACCCCAAGCAACCAAAAGTCTCGTTAAAAACATCGAACACAGCTTAATCAGCATAATCAATGTGCTGAACTTCCTTTTATTCAGCCCAAAATATATGTTCTTTTTGAAACTTTGAAGTGCCATTACAGATTTGAACGACCTTCTATTCAGCCCACAAGTAAACGTTTAATCAGCGAAAACAAAAATAAATTCCATGTGGTGCTGCCGGTTTCTGGGCATCCATCTTTATTCCTCCCATCACCTCCCTCAATTGATCTTACTTAATTGCTTTGTTTCTAACTTTGTTCGATACATGGCAGCACGCACGCCAGTTCTGCTACACAATTATTTGATTCGCTTACTCAAGCAATCAAACAACCTAATGGAAAAAATTAGTCCTGGTACCAGATTTGAACCCGATCCTCCGAGATGATAGCCAAACACGCTGCCACGACGCCACGCCTAGATGTTGCCTTACCGGCAGCTAAAACTCGAAGTGGTTATAAGCTTCCTAGAATACCCGCAAGGGCAGCCAGCGGCCAGCAGCAAAGGCGCACGTTGATTATTACTAAGACACATTACGAAACGGCGTATAAATCAATCATCCGTTAATATAGATAATATCGGTTTAAAAAAAATGATATTCCATGTTTATAACTGTTAAGCATAAAATTATACAAATTCTTGATTTTATCTTGATATTTAATAAATGAATTGCTTCAACTGACTTTCAATGTGTGATAAATTCGTGGTAAGTAAATACAGTCCGTCGAAATTTTATAAAGTCAAAGTATTTACTCTTTTCAAAAACAACCATTCGCCAGTTAGATTTAAGTTGTTCTGAGTTGAAGTTTCAATATAAATTATATATTACAACAATTTCCAAGCTCCAAAAAATGATTTATTTATTATATGCCATTTTGTGATGTTCGTTCACATTACATATTCAAATGGCGGATATGTCTCAAAAAAGGCTATTTGTGGAACTTTTTGGAACTTCGAGTCCATAAAAGGCTATTTGAGACCCAATTTGTAACTTTTATTCTGAATGATGCGACTGACATGTCACAGAAAAGGCTGTTTGAGGAACTTCTTGGAACTTAAAGTTCACAGAAGGCTATTTGAGACCTAATTTGTAACTTTTATACTGTGTGGATGCGATTGACATGTCACAAAAAGGCTGTTTGAGGAACTTCTTGGAACTTGAAGTTCACAGAAGGCTATTTGAGGAACTTCTTGGAACTTGAAGTTCACAGAAGGCTATTTGAGAACTAATTTGTAACTTTAATACTGTATGGGTGCAATTGACATATCACAAAAAAAGGCTGTTTGAGGAACTTCTTGGAACTTGAAGTCCACAGAAGGCAAATTGAGACTTAATTTGTAACTTTTATACTGTGTGGATGCGATTGACATGTCACAAAAAAAGCTATTTGAGGAACTTTTTGGAACTTCAAGTCCATAGAAGGCTATTTGAGGAACCTTATGTAACTTTAATGCTCACCTTCGAGAAAATTCGGTACCAATTCCCTTTGGAACCTTTGTTCAGCGAAATTCGAACTTTGGAGCAACGAGTGTAAGTAGATATGAGACTTTTGGTTGCTTGGGACACCAGTACTTACAGACACTTTGACTGAAAAGAAAATCAAAAAGGACTAATCAAAATAAAAAAAAAATGAAAAGTAGATTTTTTGGGCTGATTTAACGCTTATAACATGGTTTAAGACTTTTTCAATGAAAATTGACCGTTTCGAAAAATTAATGCTATTTTCAGTATATTACAATTGGCGCGTTATAACAAGCGTATGGGCCGTTATAAAACGTACCCTCAAAAGCATATCTTAGCGAGTTCAGTATTGTTTTTTAGCGTAAAATCATAGTTTAGATTCTCCTCTATCGATGTGTCAGAAAATATTGCCTTAATCATTTTTCTCTGCTTGGTGACACCTTATTGAAAGTGTTTTAAAATTTACATCGAAATTAAGAAAAGCCTAAGTCGCCAAATTTTTTAGAAACAGAGGTATTTTAAGGAAAAAATCATACTTGCCATGGCCCATCACAGAACTTAAAACAAATTGATTATATTTTGCAGGCTTAAAATGTTCCAGATTCTTCAAAACACGAGTTTCACGTATTAGCCACATGGGGCGTTATATGAACTTTCCCCCTACCTTGGAATCAAGAATAGCTGCTCACCGCCTCGGGATTTGATCCACTGCTCTCTAGGTTGGGAGTAAAATCATCTGCCTCTCTACCATACCAGGACCAGCTCATGTCCAAACACTGTTCAAAGCTGTATTTAAACTACCGATTTTTTAAGCTTCCTCTAGAGAACCATTTGCAAATGATAACAGCTGAAGTTAAAGTTACATTTTTTTTTCTATCGATTGACTTTCAATAGATCGAATAATAAACACAAAATCTTGGAATCAAAAGTTTTATTTTTCTAATCGTGCCTCGTTTAATTGTCTATTAAATTTACACATATTTTTTGTTTTTAAATAATGGCCAAAAGTTATTGGTTGAGCCTTTCAATGAACTGAAAGCTTTCAAAAGGAACTAGTAGGAGTTAGGAAATTAATGTTTAAGGTTCATCGTAACACTAGTCAAAAGTGTCTCCCAATCAATTCCTTCAACCCCTCTCCCAACCAAAATTGTTTTGCTAGGATGCAGAGGTAACCTCGGTCCTAAAGCACAAAATAGATCTTTCATCCTTTTCTCTTTCTTCCAATCTATCTATTGACTACTAGGACGTGGCCGGCGCCGTTATTGACGTTGAAAGAGAGAGCATCAGTTTTGTGCAGTGTGAATGAGCTGCTAATCCCAAGCACCATTCATTTGACCTCTGATCAAAATTGATGGCCTCGGTCAATCACGGAGTAGCAACCATTGGCGATGTGGAACTTGTTCTACTGAGCCACGCCAGCGATCGTAGACCTCGAAGTGATTGTTATCATAATATGTTTTTGGAACCAGCAATGCATACATTTTATTCAACCATGCACTTCGGGTTTTACGGTTTAAGGTGGATGTGAGTAGTTAATCAAGCTAAGCTAAGCTAGCTAAGCTAAGCTAATGGCCAAAAGTTATTGGTTGAACCACAAAGCTTTCCCGGAGTGTGTCCAGGGAACCGGTCCGGTCTTGGGCAAAATTACTGGATCTGGTATTTCCTAAGATGGGAGGGTTGTTGGTATTGGGATTATCTTCCATGGCTATCACGAAGAGAACATTTGTTTGAAGTTTTCAATTTTATGGATTGTGATCTAAACAACCCGAAAAATTTTGACATAGGACGTTGTCGAAAATATTAAGAATTCGCGCTAAAATCTCTTAAAGGTTCTAGATGTGAACTTGTTGGTTCATTAGAAAGTCCTTTGCAGACGCTTGATTCCTTTTAAGGAGTTGTTATAGGTTGCATAGGAAACGTTTAGAAGTTTCGTTATCAACATTTTTACCTTTAAGAAGGCGCTGAAAGTTTCTAGATAACTTTTATGTATAAAAGGTAGGTTAAAAACACAAAACACCTTTTCTCAGCCAAAAGTGAACTTGTAAATTCCATGTTTAAGTAAGTATGCGACTTTTGGTTGCTTTAGATGTAATGATTTGTTTTGCGAAGACCGGCTATACGCCATCCCTCCACAAATATCAAGATGATTGTTTGGGAAAAAGGTAATGTGGCATGGAAATAACCTTGGTAATTTAGATTTTAAATTTTAAATAATAATTTTTTTGAATTCTGGCAATAAATTCACACTACGAACTCATCATTACTTGTTTTATAACGAGAACTAGTTCTTATTTTGATCTCTAGCGCTCAATCTAAAGCTGGATTGATTAGATTCGCATTTAGTTTTACTTGTAACACATTTTCCAATTTTGTTTGTCCAATTAAGTGACTGTGGGGCGTGAATATCATTTCAAAATGCGAATGATCACGCTTCACAGAAACTTGCGTAGCCGCTGCAGTGTACACGATCTGTGCGCTTTACCAACGTCATGTTTGAAAAATATTGTCTTAAGTGCGTAAATTCAAAAAGTGGTTCAAAATTTAGCCAACAAATAAGGAAAATCGTGTACAAAGTAAAACGGATGTCAACCAACTAAACCGAAATTTTCCTAATTTTACGATGGTCGCACCACAAACAATCGTCGCTTGGGATGGCTGCTTCAAAGAGGACTTAACCGTTGGCTTACATAAGTATTGACGACTAGTGACCCCAATATTCACCAAAATCGTATTTGTGGACCGGCTTCCACTGCCGTGGAACAGTACCGTATTCTGGAACCATATTCTTGTAAAATGAGAATGTGGTTTTTTTTTTTCAAACACGTCGAGAAATGTTGAAAGTTGAAATTGGTTATTTCTCACTAGAATTTTTTTTGTCTAGGTGCCCGTTATTTTCACACTAAGAGCACCTATATATCCGTGGTCCAAACAGCCGGTTCAACTCAACTTTTTTTAGAGCTGGTATAAGTATTGATCCAAAACAGATTAGATTTGGATCCAATTTGACGCAGTTCTAAACCGTTTGACAGTTAATGGAACACTAGTGCAGTTGCCATGTTTTTTCATTGGATCGGATCTAATTTCTTTGGTTAAATTCTTGTATAAATTAGACCCAAGAATAGACCACGAATATAGATGCTCTAACCCGTAGATTGCGTTGCAAAACGGGCGATAAAATCATCCAGTTTTGCAGACCTCACTTAGGGGGTGATCGTTGTTTTTCATTCATTTATCAAACCAACTACTGATGAAAAAAATCATTAGAACCCCTAACTCGATCGAAAGAGCATATCAGAATCGTTACTCAAACCTATCTTAGCTAGATATTTATATCTAAACCAGTAAATGTTTTGTTATAAGAGAATTATATCTCCTTAAGATAAAAAAAAAAGAATTTTTGCATTTTTGATAGCTTTATAATGGAAATTATTGGTTAAACAATACCCATATTGAATGAGTTTCATACATTTTTCAGTCATTTGCAGCATTTAAAAGTTGAGCGAAATCCGCCATCTTGGATTTCAAGATGGCGTCGGATGACGAAAATTGACTTTTACTCGTTGAGCCCTTTCACCCAATACCCAAATTGTATGGGTTTGGCGGAATCTGCCATCCCCAGCCAATTGGAGAAGAAAAAATATGAAATAACCATCATTCAATTTTGTAACATAAACGAATGACGCTGATGCGAAAAAAAGTTTGATCCTATTCCACTACGCGCTGGATTGAAATTAGGCAACACAGATAACACAGAACCCAAGTAACAATTTTAGCTTTATTATGGTCAGCAAAATATCGTTTGGACTATCGCATTAATCTTCATAAAAAGCTAAAGCGCATTCTATAACATCACCTGGACTCTAATAAAGCCAAAATCAGGCTATTTGGCCCTACCCTAGAAACGTCATCAAGACATATAATTGTTGGTCATCAATATTGGTCACCAAAGCTTTTAAAAAGCTATTATAAAACATGTTAGAAATTTTTGTTTTTTTTTTCGGTTCTGTCAGTTCTCGGAGTTTTTTTTTATTTTTTCCAGCAACCATAATGGTTGATGAATGATGATTGCATTATTCAGATATGATCTGGTAAAATTAATAGCTAAAAAAAACCAATGTTTTAACCATATATTGAGCTTCTTTTCTACTGCCAGTCAAGATTTTAGGTAAAATGTATATGAAATAGTATCTCAAAATAAATGCGCCTCGTTAAATCTGATGGTCAATCATGATGGAATTGATGGAAAAAGGCCTGAAAAAATATTTTCCAATGCTTGCATTGTGAATCCATCAACATGGCGTCATTTTGTGCCCTTCGATTTTGCAACCAACATGGCGTGAGTCAATTCATAGTTTTATTATGGTTTAATGATGACCCCAAAAAAAGCTACGATTTGACGTTTCTCTCGCAAGCCAACCAATTACACGCTAAGGTTGAGTTCCTCATTTCTGAGTTGTTAATCATTAGTACAGTAAATGAGGACAGACTTTTTGAATGAAAAGGGATTGGTTTTGAATGACCCGTGGAATAAATCATGAGTTGAAGTCAAATTTCGTTGTCTGACGCCATCTTGAAATCCAAGATGGCGGCTTCCGCTTAACTTTAAAATGGTGTAAATGACTTGAAATCGCATGAAACCCCAACAAAATGGGTATCGGGTGAAAGGGCTAAACGAGTAGAAGTTGAATTTCGCTATCAGACGCCATCGTGAAATCCAAGATGGCGGCATCCGCTCAACTTTTAATGCTTAATGCTGACAAAAAGTCGCATTAAAACACCACTATACGGGTATTGGGTGAAAGGGCTAAACTAGAAGTCGATTTTTTTCTTTCCGACGCCATCTTGAAATCCAAGATGGCAGCTTCCACTGAATTTAAAATATTGTTAATCAATGAAAATCGCTTGAACACAACTTTTTTCACGTAATACTACATTAAAACTACTATTTTAAGATAATTTAGATAATTTTAAATCACTTTTATTATTTTTTTATTATGTTTCTAATGCATTTAGCACTTTTCTTAATTTGTTTATAGTTTTTGATTTTTTTGCCATTTATGTAATTCTATTATTCCTATCATGCTATTATGTTTAAATTGTATTGGTCTTATTCTAGCGAAAACTATAAGGTTATGTTGTTTCTGATTACCGTCTGATTTAGGCATATGTGCCAAATTCAATGTTGCCAAAATCGAATGTTGCCAAAAACGAATGGGGTCTGTATTGTGGTGGTTTTTGTGGGATTTTCAGTCACTTACAGATTTTCAAAGAAACGCGAAAAGAGATATTTGACTTCTATCATTTAACCTTAGCACCCAATAGAATATATTTGGGAGTTTCATGCTATTTTCATTCGTTTACAGTATTTTTAAGTTCAGCTGAAGCCACCTTCTTGGATTTCAAGATAGCGACAGAATGCAAAAATAAACTTTTTATAGCTTATCCCAATTGACAAACACCCATATTTTGGAGGTTTCATGCGATATTCAATGATTTAGAGCATTTTTAAAGTTTATAGAAAGCTGCCATCTTGGATTTCAAGATGGCGTAAGATAGCAATATTCGACTTCTACTCGTTAAGCCCTTCCACCCACACCTGGGTTTCATGTCATTTTAAGTCATTTACTACATTTTAAAGTTTAGCGGAAGCCACCATCTTGGATTTCAAGATGGCGTCAGATAGCGAAATTCAACTTCTACCGGTTGATTTCTTTCAACTTATACCCCTATAATAAAGGTTTTATGCGATTTTCAGTCATTTACAGTATTTTCAAGTTGAGTGGTAACCGCCATCTTGGATTTAAGATGGCGACGGGCAACGAAATTTGACTTCTACTCGTTTATTACTTTCACCTAATAACCATATTGTGAAGGTTTCACGATATTTTCAGTAATTTACAGCTTTGAAAATAAAAGCGGAAGCCGCCATCTTGAATTAATGATGGCGTCAAGCAACAATTTTTTTTTCTACTATTTGGGCCCTTTCACTCAATTCTCATATTGTAAAGATATTCATACCACTTTCGGTGATTTCAAGTTTTCAAAGATGTATTTTTTTTAATTTTAACTCAAAACCAACACGCATAACTTACCAAAAATGTGTAAAAATGGGAGTTCCAATTCAAATATGTGCTATCTAATCTGAGCGTGTCCTGTTTTGACATCTTGATCGAGAACTGTCACTAAGTTTTATGGCGGTTTAATAATCAGGCACTGAATGCTATTATAGGACATGCAAAAGAAAGCTTGGAGCAAACTTCTAGGTTTGTGTTTTATTATAGTTTAAAGAAAGCATTCACAACTCTTTCAAAATAACTAAAACAGCATGTTTAATAAAAGTTTTATTAGCGTTTTCAAAACCATCTAAAAACATATGGTCGAAAAAAAATTATAAGCATTCTGCATGACCATAATAAAACCGCCATAAAACGAGCTGCACAAAAAAATGCCATAATTAAACCATAATAAAACTTCCTAATGCTAGTTGGCATAATCTGTGTTACTTGGGAAGCTAGTTCTTCACAGAACAGATCGAAGCAAGTTCATTTCTTTAGAGCTACGCTAACGTGCAGTGAACGTGATTTTTGATTCATTTTTTAAACTCTGAAGGTTACACAAAAAAAAAAAAAATAAAACACACACATATAGAGTCTCAGTGAAACTTCAAGTTTTTTTTAAGAGATCTAAATTTATTCAAATCTAAGGCGTACATCTTTCAAGGATATGATGACTAGCGTATTTCGAATGCTAAAACCACCAACCCACAGAAAGAGTAACGGGTAGCAACTATAATTTTGGAATTTCTCTTTCAAGTTGTGAAAAAAAATCAAGTGTACTTGAAGAAGATTTGATTTATTGGAATTAAAGGTACATTGTCCATTGTTGAAAAAAATTAGTGATCAGTTGAAAACGGTCCATTATCAGCTGTTCGCCGAAGCTTCCGTTTGATGTCGGAACATGAGCTTTGTACGGCCTTCATGTCAAGTTTGTGAATACATCTCTTGATACTACCACTGAATTGTTTGCAGTTCATAGCTCTCCAATTACACCAATGAGCTCAAAGTTCCGAAAAAATCTTCAATTGGACGACACTGAGACAGATTTGTCGGGTTGTGGTTCTTCAAAACAGGTAGTGTTCATCTGCATGATGTTTGTGTAGAAACAGCATCAAAATTTTCTTGAAACATTCATTCTAGTACACATCTTGATTGATAGCCAAACCAGACGGTTTGAACCATTGCTTAGAAATATCTCTATCGAAAATGGCGATGTACAGCATCACTTACTGTTCAAACTTATGTTTGAATTTGTATTTGATGCTCGGAGATATAGTAGAACTATCCTTGGAAGAGAATCGATCGTTTTCGGGGATGTGCGTCTTCGAAAGAGGGAAGTAACTTTCGTCGTCCAAAACAAAACATTTTTCGGAATATTTTTTTTTATCTTCCAGCGGCATTGGGATTTTAAGAGTCCAAATCTGATCCTCAGTATATTCTGGGGCTCTTGTCTTTTTTCAGCATATAATTCCAACTTTTTTCAATGTCTGGTGAGAACAATTGAACTTTTTGGCTGTATCCCGTTGGCTCAGTGAATCCTTGTTTTTGAAGGCACGAGAAAAAGAACGAAGTCCTTTTGCGTCCAAAATTTTCGCTGGTCTGCCACAACCAGGGTTGCCAACATTTTTTTTAAATCAGGGAACTGGCGAAATAAAAATCAGGCAAACTCAGGCTACGATTAAAATAATGGAATTTTGCTCAAAGTGATGACCTTTTTTTTGGTTATCGCTCCACTTTTTCACTCTAATATGTGTTGTGAGCCTACTTAGTTGAATCATTCTACTGCATCAAAGCAATCGAAAGATTCCCTTTAATTCCCATTTTTAAATAACAATTTACGGGAATCTTTAGACTTTTGTAGACTTTTTGCCGTGATTTTTGTGCAGTTTGTAGAGCTGTACAACGCGCTCGCGAAACGCTTCTTGTTTCGACGGCATTTTGAGCAAAACTGGGCAAACATAAACAAAACAAAACATACTGACGAAAAGAGGAGAAGAAAAGCTAACACATACACACTCTCATTTTTCTCTGAGCTCGTTTATGTTTGAGTATTAGGGCCTTAAAAAAATTCCAAAATATTAGTTGCCACCCGGTACTAGGTATGCCGCGATCGCGATTCCATCTAATGACCTCTGGCTTAGAAGACTTGAACGATATCCTCTAAGCAGCGGTCGGCGGCTAGATTAGAAAATTGTGACCAAACCAAGTAACTATGAACTCTTCTTTGCTAAATTGCTCATGTCAAATCTATCTATTCCTCAAAGCTATCGAGCTCCTTTTATAAATCTCTCAATGTTCATGCTTCCACTATATGTTTTTCCTAAAAAAATGTATTAGGTATATACATAAATAGTATTTTCTATACGAATCTTTGATAACTTTTAAATTAAATAATAAACCTCAAACAAAGATTTATTATTAAAAAATACACTCTAGCTAAAGTTGATAGAGAACATCAAACTTCACATAAACATTTTTGTTTTGCAATTTATGACAATACATAACCGCTGGTGAATTTGAAAAAAAAAATCAACTCTCTGGAGCCACTGTTTATATCAGTTCTTAGAAAAAACATCCCTTGCTCACTATGGGCATCGTTAATGAGGCGAACAGTTATAATTTATTATGCATTTAGTATGCAAAATAGAGAGAAAATGAGAGAGGAAAGTTTGAACAAATCTGACAGCCTTGAGGTTCAGTAATGTGAATTTATAAAGGGCAGATTAACTCATTTTTTACCTGATGTGAAATGTGTAAATAGATTTTAAGATGCTTTGTAAGTTTTGAAACGACTCGGTCACGAGCAAGGTTACCGAAATCACAGAAAATTGAGCAAATTTTCATAACAGAATCTGTGTCACAGAACTTAGAAAGAAATATTCACAGACTTTTGAATGAAATAACAGAAAAAGTATCACAGAAAATCGTCACAGAAATTTTGGGTAAAATCACAGAAAGTCAAAACACAGAATTTTTTTCGGCAACCGTGGTCACGAGACCCCTGCAAGTATTATGGAGTTGTGATATTTTAAGAAATGAAAACTGCACAACGAGTTTAATTGGACGTGCAAAAAGGACATCGAATGTTGTGCAACACTTCCAACTAGGTACACCCAACTAAACCCTAAACACTCTGTATCTGTGCATTATAACGCGTATTTGTGAAATACATTTCTATTCAAACGATAATCTGCAACTATTCACGATCTTTAAAATACTCCTCGCAATGACGCATATAGGGAGTATGCCATATTCAGTGACTGTAAAAGATAATAGAATTAAGCATTGCACATATTTTTTCAACGAAGCTTGTGGATGCTTGTGCATCTTATTATTTAAATAATGCCATCCCATACTTATACTTACGCTTCTTCTTTGAAGCTTGATTGCCATAAATGATACTTTGAAGTTATGTTGAAAAAAATCTTTTAAACATTGTTTTTTTTCGGCCAAAAGTTTCCAATTTATCACCTCTCAAATTATCATTTTAACAAATGTTTTAGTTCCGACAAACTTTCAACTTACCGTTGTGAACATATTTAAATCGTAGTGAAAGAAGCTCTCTGCTTTAATGGCCATCGGTTTATTGGTGAACGTCATCAAGATATTTAGATCCTTGCAGAAGTTTCGATCGTAAGTGGACCAATCCAAGGAATACAGCACGGTGGTGAGATGCTGGCTTTTATGAGCCACTTCGTTGCCAAAATGACACGGCAGATAAATCTGCACCAACACGATAACCAAAAATACAACTACAATAATGTAGGCTGGTCCATCGACTTTCAAACCAAGCTGTGAAAATTTTCAAAAAAATAAATAGGGAAAGATTCAATGCGTTTGATACAAACATGAAGTTACCTTCGAAAGTCGAAACGCGCAGGCAAACATACTGATTCCGGCGGCACAAAACAAGCCAAACATTGGTATAGAGTGCACTCTTTCAGTTTCTCTCAGATAGCTACTTATGACATCGAAATGATGAACATATTTATCGAAAAGTTCCCTTCTTCTGATCGAGGAAACTTCAGCGTTCAAGGCGAGAAATCTCTCTTTAAGGAAATCCAACTGAACAGTCATAATCACTAGCAAAAAACATATTTGAACATCGCCAGCGTAGTTATACATGGCGTACAAAACAAGTCCAAGCATTTGGTAGACAGTCAACAGCCAATAGTTCAACTGCAGATCTGGTCCATAAGGGATCCCGAAAACCCAACCGTGAGCTGGCAGTCTGTAATTTCCTTGCAGCGGGTAGACCACAGCACTACAAGAGGTCATCAAATATCCCCAGAAACCGATCGTAAAGAAAGTGTTGAACCGGTCTATGGATTTCCTGTAGATTGCCAATTCTTTAGAATTTGTTGGCCCAAAACTTTTCGATTGTATGAGTTTCATCAAATTTTGTATGGTTTCAATATTTCTGTAGAACGATATCACTCTTATGAACGCCACTATTATTGCTCCAAATATGTAGATGTCATCCTTCATAATATTAGCCAGATTGTTCGATTTCAAAATCGAAATGACCATCGAGGCGCCGAAACCGAAAAGAACCACTATGTTGAACACCCAACGGTGGATTTGATACGCGAGAGATTCATCCGGTTCGCGCCAAATGCCCAATAGACGATATATTCGCAACAGTATACGCACAGACGAAGGATAGGCGCTGTTTCCATTCCAAAGTAACCATTGACGGAATCTGCATAAAATTCAAGAGGAGAAAGTAATTTACGATTCACATAAATTATACCAATTTGAAACTGCCCGATGGCTATAAGACAGCAGACATTGGGGAATTCCAAATTGTCTCTAAAAATTTAGAGACATTTGGATAGGTTTCCACTGGACTTCAGAAAATGATCTCAAAGCTATATTACTAAGGTGGCCAAAATCTTTACCTCAAGTATCTGGGCCGGATAAATGTGAGCTACTTTATCTAATACCCTGGCAAAATCTAGGCAGTTGATTCCAAAATTTTCAACCCAAAGTCCAAACAATCTAAATCGTATTTTTGCCTTCTAAAAACCAGTTCATAATTATATCGATAAACTTGCTAAAAAAACATTTTGTTTGATTTTACAAAGAAAGTGAATTCGGATATCCGGGCCGGAACGGTCCCGGGGCCCGGATATTTGATACAAAATTTGCGGATTTCGGGCAAGTCCGGATAAAAACGGGCAATCTGCAAGCTTGTATATAACAACTCAAAAAAGGGTGCTTTTAAATAAGATAACTCATTACATTAATGAAGTAAGTTTAAAAAAATTGGAAAAATGTTGAACAAAAAATAGTAACGCTAGGTTTTATAGGCCTAATTGGCCTAAACCAGTTGCTGGTGCATCGAACTTAGTGACTGAAAAATTATTCCACGAGAAATTCATAGTGATATTCAAAATCAGTGATATTCAAAATCCAGCCAGTAGCAAAAGATTCAAATAATTTTACTGAAGCGAGGTAACTAAGATATAAATTTTATATTTATTATTTATTTCGACTTACTTTCGACTATAAGGCTAAATCTAAAAATGATATTTGTAATTTTATACCTTGACAGAAGCTTCATCATATTGTTAAAAATCTAATTAAGTTCTTCTCCAATCAACTTTTTTCAGAATACGCTGTAGGCTGATGTACACTTACTAACGACAGATGGCACCGGAATCTGTTTTATAATCCAAGGTGTCAGACAGTAATTATCGCTTGATTTTTCTTCATTTTTTGCTGTCTGGTCGTTTTCTTTCTTTTATTTTTCGATTCCAAGCATACACGCAAAATAATAAAAAGGTATAAACTATCGAGATAGCAAGGTGAACCCAGCAAACATTTTTGTAGCTATATCATTAGGCTGTTTTGATAAACGTTCCATATACATTATATGAATGATCGTATGAAAGTTGGAAAAACAGCATTTACCTGCCAAAGTGAAGGCAATATACATACATGAATTTCATTTCATTCAAAAGCGAAGAAAGCTACATCAATTGGGCGTTATCCGTCACCTTATTCGTACCTATCGGAGGAATGCAAGAGAGCACAAGATTTTGCTCTCGTAGCCTTCAAATCGTTGCAAGTGACAATGTTTACCAGTTCTCTTATTGGTCAATTTTACTCAAATTTGGTTGCAGAGAGAACGAATCATATTCGATTTAAACTGACTTCAGATGACATTTTATACGATCTTTTCAATTTCAATTGCGATTCGCAACACCGTTGTAAATGACTCGAGTTATCATTTCTGATACGATTTCACGTTTGTTGGGAACGCTCGTGAAAACCAAAAAGGTATCTTCTACCACTTCGAGGTGAAACTCACCTCATAGCGAGGTAAAATTTATCTGAATCGAGCAGAAAAAAAGATACAATTCACCTAAAAAAAGGTAAATTATTGCCAGGTACTTTATACCTCGTAGCGAAGTGAAATGTACCTGAATAGAGCTGATTAAATAGGTACAACTCACCTAAAAAAAATGGTAAACACAAAAAAGGTACCTTCTACCTCGCAGCGAGGTGAAGTTTACCTGAATGGAGCTGAACAGAAAAAAGGTAAATCCAAAAATGTATCTTTTTCAGACTCGCGTCTATTGAGGTTATAGACATTTGCCAATTTGTCTACCAATATCAGGAGGAGCAAAGCAAAGGATCATGTTGCCGAATCTTCAAAGTTGGTTTGAAAACTGCGTTGGCTAGCTTGATCTGGTTCCTCGTTTGAAATACGGCGGCAGGTAAGCTATTTAATAAGTTTTAAATCAACGCCAGTGTTATTTTTCAGATTGTTTGTTATCATAATCAGAAACGGATCCGGTCAAATGTACATCCCGCTGGCGGTACGAAATTGAGTGCTCCTGTCCTTGCAATGGAACGTCATTAAAGCGCATACGAATGTGTGGCTAGTCTCATAATAAATACATAGCAGAAAACTCCCCCTCGCCTTTATGCTAGATGAATGAAAAAAAGGTGAAACTTCCTTTTTTGCTAGGTGGATGAAAAAAAGTAAAATTTACCGAGGAAGAAGAGTGGAAAAAATACCTCTGCTTTTCAACTTTTTTACCTTTTTTTTTTTATTTTCCGTGCAGGGTGTCCCAATGTCCCATTATATCTGCACCTCCATATCATAGATTTGGGTGTGGAGAACAAACGTTTGTATGGGGTCAATTAAAAAAAGTAATGTTTAGAGGTTCCGCAAACGCAAACTTTGAAAAAAGTCAATTTTTTTTTAATTTGATTAAAAAAAATAAAATCCTAAAATTTTTACAAAATTTATATATTTTATTTATTTTTTTTTTATTAGAGACTACACGTAAAAAATATAAAATGAACCAGATTTGAATCTAAACTTAAAATCAGCAAGCTATTTAAAAAAAATGGTCCACAAATTTTTTATTTAACTTACCAAAATGTGTACTCAGCGTAATATTTTGTTAATGCCATCAAAATGCATATCAAAAAATTCGGATTTTTGTATATGTACTCAAACTTCGCTGGACAAAGTATGTTGTTTGTACCATTCTGTGAAAAGTTATACACAATGAATTCCTTACTAAAAATCACAATTTGGAATGTTTTTTATTTAATTTATCAAATTTAACCTAAAGGTGACAACGGGAAGGGATTGCACTGAATCTCAAGAGTGAAAGGAATTCTGAGACATCGTGTTCTGAAGAAGCATAAACAACTGGATTATCATCAATTAATTATTTCTTAACCAATAGATTGCTTATTAATGTTGATTTTATAAAAATTTAAATCAAGACTAATGTATCACCTAAAGACCATCTCGTTTAGAATTATAACAAAAAAGGCAGTTCAAAAATTGCATTTTCTAACACGCAATGAGTACATTTTACTAATTTCACTCAGCTAATATATATGAGTGAAATTTTGGTAAAATATTTAATTGTATTTTTGAAAGATCAATCGAATAATGTAATTTTGTTTGTCATATTTTATTCCAGCTGATCGATCATACGCCGTGTGTGCGTTTATAGAAATTTCCCGCACTGTATAGACATAAATGAATATTAAAGTATACATGTTATGATAATATGCAAAGATATGGGTACGTATATCTCCCGTTTTACGGATTGGAAGAATGATCTTCAGACATCTGCAAGAATTCAAGGATCAGTCTTTGGGCTTGTGATATAGCTCAGTTGGCTTTGGCTAGTCTATTGCTTCCTGAGCTGATGTCCGTGAGTTCGAGCCCAAGAGTAAACATCGATCACAGTTGTACCGGATAAGTTTTTCAATGACTGTCCGTTGATATAAGTCGCGAATGACATAAAGATGTTAAAACGACTATAATCGAAACAATAAAAAAGGATCAGTCCCATTTGGGGAAGGATAAGCGAATTAGATTTTCTCGGCTAGTGAAACTATTCCCATAGGGTTGTTTTAGCCCGTTTGCCTCTTACTTCAATGAATAATGGATTATTTCAAGTCATTACGCATTAATAAGTCGTAAAAATTTCCAAGAAGTCTGGATTTTAAGGCTTTTTAGAGGACATTGGCCTTGAAGTTATTGCTGAACTGACACAATTGAGATGCTCTAGCATGGTAAATTAATCGATTATTCGGTACTTGGAAAGAAAAGATGTTTCGAATCAAGAAACAACATGATTACTACAAAAAAGCATGTTGGTTTGTTAAAGAATATTATGAATAAGTAGGTATGAATTTTATGAAATAGATGAATAAATGAAATTAGAAATAAATCGTTAAAACCATACTTTCGTTTATTACTGTATAAAATAGTTCCGGTTTAAGGAATCAGGATGTGGTGACAACCTAAGCATAAATTTTAACCGGAGGAAGTTTTATTAAACTGAATTGTGTTTTTTAGACCTTAAAATAGTCGTTGTCGTAGAACCTTCACGAGGCTCTAGTAAGATCTTTTACAAAATTATTATGAGGTTATTCAAAGTTTTCAAGAGATGCTTTGTTTTAAAAAAAAATTCTCATTTCTTTTCAGTTGAATACTAATTACTTCAAAATAATATAAATTGTCTATTGAATTCCTCGGTATTTTAAGAAATAGTTTAATCTACAATTGATAAGACTATCAATATTAATAATTTTTTTTCATACGACGCTAAGTTATTTGACAAAGTTTACGCATTATGTCTAAGAACGATTTTGATAAAATCCTGCATATCCCGGATGACGTTTAAACAACTGATTTCTTTTTTGTGTTGTTGCTCAAAGTTCAACTCGAAACTCTGTGTATCGTGATCTCCAGTTTTCATAATTTTCGTGAAAATTAGGAACCTTTTTCAGGAGAAGTGCAAAAATATTCTATGCACACAAACGGTGTACTCTCCCCAACATTTCTTTGAGTAAGTAAGTTAGCAAAAATGAAAGAAGTAAGCATTGGAGCGGCCCATAATGCGATTCAGAAATATTTGTAGAGAGGGAAAGAGCGTCGTGGACAAAAAAAAATCTGGACGGAAACTGTGTGCGGTGCTACCATTTCTAATGTAAAGCCGTAGCACATCTTGGACAATTCATTACGGTTACTTAGTAATGATATTGTTCTTCTAAGCAAAGAGAAAAATTAAAAATCATATTGCAACCTTTACACTTTACACATCGCTGATACATATCAGTTATGATACTAGAAAGTTGAAAACCCAGGGTTGCTAGCGATTTTTCGTTTTGAAATTCCAAAGTTTTTCCCGGCTTTCCCCAGGTTTTCTCCCGGTTATAAATGCTGATTTTCCCGATATTTATTATACTCGTTTTTGAAATAAAATCATGGTAAACAAATAAAATAATTCAATATAAAGGGCTTCAAATTTCTAATAATTGTATCCCCCCGTCAAACGGGGCATCATGCAAAAGCAGGGTTAGATGCAACATTTGTATACCACGACACTCATTCAATTTTTATTTCAATATACTGTAAATAATTATCATTGAATGAAAACAAATTGATGATGACATAGTTTTTAACTTCGTGAAAAAGTTTTTTAAAGTTTTTGATTCTCATAAAAAAATTAAAAATCGAGCAATACATGTACATTAGACTGCCCCAAATGACCCGACTTTTGAAAAAGTTATACGCTGCAGGTTAAAATTGATCCTGGGCCTAGTACAAGATCTCATGCCAAATTTAGGCCGGATTGGACCACGGGAAGGGGTCGCTCAACGAGCCTGAAGTTTGTATGGGATTTTGAGACATTTTGTTCGAGAGGAACATGTCTCCTTCGACCGATTTCTTTCAAAAAAAGGTTTTCTTGAAGCCTGAGTTATGACAAATATTTCATCAGAAGGTTGCATTTCAATTAAAGTTAAGATAAAAAAGTTATTAAGCTACAAAAATTGGCTAACTTTTTTAAGGGTGACATTCATCACTGTTTTAATGAGGCGACTAAATGTCCGACCAGGACACTCAATGTGAAATGCATGCCGTTTCGTCAAATGATGACCGATTTTAACCATTGTTGTTTCGTTCGATTGCAATTTTTATTGTTTTTCAAATACTTGAGTTCGGACGATATTCACTTGATAGTTCGGAAAAAAGTAAGGGCGGCAAAATGCTTGACAATTTAAAAAAAAAATTGCATAACCACAGGGGCTTAGGAACATGACTGGACGATTTGTGATGCCAATAAAAAGATTCACCTTCAATCTCTATCAAAAGAAAGCTACAGCTAATATAATAAAAACGTGAGAAAAATGTAAAAGGACCTTTTTTCGAAAAATTATCAATTTATTGGCATCATAAAGCGTTGGTCCATGTGTTTTTCGATCTTAAAAAAATTGTTGGCGGTTTTGCCTGAGAGTAACAACCATTTTGAATAGATTTTTTTGAGAAAAAAAAAATGATCCTGAGTTAGGTAGAAAAGATGAAACATAAACCTCGCCCAAAAGCGGAAATATGTACAAAAGACTGCCTCAAATTTGTATTGGAAATTCAAAAACCTGTGAAATGTTATACACTGCAGGCTAAAATTGATTCAATTCCTAGTACAAGATCTCATGCCAAATTTGGGCCAGATCCGATCACGGGAAGAGGTCGCTCAACGAGCCTGAAGCTTGTATGAGATTTTGAGACATTTTGCTCGGAAGAAACATGAAAAACCAGTTTTTCATGGATAACTTTGGTCGCTGTAATAATACGTAATGAATACCACCGTAAAAAGTTTAGCCCATTTTTGAAGCCTAATAACTTTTTATTGTCTTAACTCTTATCGAAATGCAGTCTTCAGATGAAATATTTTTCATAATTTAGATTTTTAGAAAAATTGTTTTTGAAAGAAATCGGCCGGCGCCGGCCAAAGCTTCTGATGAAAAGCTGTTTTATTGGCATCACAAATCGTCCAGTCATGCTCCTAAGCCCCTGTGGTTATGCAATATTTTTTAATTTGTCAAACATTTTTCCGCCCTTATTTCTTTCCGAACTATCAAGTGAATATCGTCCAAACTCAAGTATTTGAAAAACAATAAAATTTGCAATCGAACGAAACAACAATGGTTAAAATCGGTCATCATTTGACGAAACGGCATGCATTTCACATTGAGTGTCCTGGTCGGACATTTCGTCGCCTCATTAAAATAGTGATGAATATCACCCTTAAAAAAGTTAGCCAATTTTTGAAGCTTAATAACTTTTTTATCTTAACTTTAATTGAAATGCAACCTTCTGATGAAATATTTGTCATAACTCAGGCTTCAAGAAAACCTGTTTTTGAAAGAAATCGGTCGAAGGAGACAAAAGTTATTGACGGAAAACTGGTTTTTCATGTTCCTCTCGAACAAAATGTCTCAAAATCCCATACAAACTTCAGGCTCGTTGAGCGACCCCTTCCCGTGGTCCGATCTGGCCCAAATTTGACATGAGATCTTGTACTAGGCCCAAGATCAATTTTAGCCTGCAGCGTAAAACATTTCACATGTTTTAAATTTCCCATACAAATTTGGGGCAGTCTAATGTACATATTTTTACATTTTCCGATGCCGTAAAAAACTTTACCTAGTATGACGGATTGGCTTAATGATATCACCTACAAACTTTATATTGCTTTCATTATCCTATACCAACACTGTTGGTGTATAAATATTTTTCAGACAATCTCTAATTTTTTTAAATAAATATTTTTATAATTCAGTTAGCTGTCTGGGGCAAAATGTAACAAAATGCAAATTAGAACTAAATCTCATCTGGGATATGATTGTTTTGCATTATGCGTTTGTTTACATTAAAATTTCTTCCATCCTAAGATTTATTTACATGATTTAAGATATTAAAATATTTTGTAGTATTTTTTACCCCTGAATGTATGCAGCAGATTAACACTCTTTTCTTAAAAATATTTTTGACAGAAAAAAACATAAAATTTGATTCGAACAAATCCAAAAATTAATGGAATTGATGCTTTATGCGTCATGACATCACAAATGTATCAAAAACTATAAATTTCCAAACGTTTTAATTTGATTTTTAATTAATTTTAGAGTTTGTTGCAACTTACCCCTTTTTCTTAGTAGGGTGAAAAACGCATGTTATTGTAAATTTAAAAGTAACTGGTTCAACCAATAATTTTTCTGACTACGTCAGTTTGGTGTCCCATCAACCGTAAAACTTTTGATGTAAAAGAGGTATGATTATCTGTAAGCATTACGATTTTAGAAGTCATTGAAGTTGAAAATTGTTGCATGTTGCCCCAGTTGACGGTACTTACTCAAATATACTCAATTGGCAGAATTTTATGAATTGGTTTGTGAAATGTAAATTCTGAAATAAATAAATGTTAAACAATAGGTTGGAAAATATAGAATTTTGTTCAGATTTTATAGGTAAAGTGTAGGTACATGTTTCTTTAACAACAAATATTTTTCATAACGAACCAATTGCAATCCTGTGTATGATTTTTTATATAAAACTTAATTTTTTTTGCATTAAACAAAACTTAGAAAATTAACCCAAATTTTACTTTTCATTAGTAATTTTCAACTGAATTGTGTGTACAAACTAATTTTGATTTAAAATTCGAAATCTGGAAACTGAACTGACAAGAAGTCTTAAGATAATGTTCTCTTGAATTCCTCAACAATTTATGTTGATTGTAGAACTTATTCTCAATTCTCAATCATTTTCTGAGTTTTGAATCTGCATTTTGAATAGGAGTTCTTAACTGGAATTCAAAAATTGAGCTTCGAATTTGTATGTGGGGATGAATGACAGCTTGCTGTTAAATTCCCGGAAAAAAAACATACGAATTTGTATTCAAACTTCAATACGATTTCTGAAATGTACAAAAATACGATTTCCGAATCTGAATCTGAATTTCTATTCTGGATATCTATTTAGAAGCTCTAAATGATTGAATTTTGTATGAAAATTGAGTTTAAGAATTTCTAATTTGAAAACAAAACAATTTTTTTTTCATTTTTTCTATTTGGGAAACTTCCCAGGAAACTATTATCAAAAAATTAAAAATGCATATGATCTCGAGAAACATGAATCAAATATGATATGAAATGCAAACCCAAAATTTAACCAGGATTCCAAAGCAGCTTTTCATTTCTAATTTCTCATGATTATTCAAACTGAAAACCAAGAATCCTGAGCTGGATACAGAATAAGGTAATCCGAAATAGGTTAAATATATCAAAAACTTTAATATATCAAAAACTTTAATAATATGTTTTCTATGAACAAGTAAGAAAATTTTGAAAAAAGTGAAGCAGAATTTTTGAATTTTGGATGGATTCTCGAGGCATTAGTATTAAGTTTAGATGGTTACTCTTGAACAACCTTACTCTATTAGCATAATTTGATTCTAAATTTAAAATTTTGAGTGTGGAGTAGAATACCTCGCTTGCTTTTTTGGAAACTCATGGGGGGAGGGGGGGTTTAACCCCCAAACCCCTCCCCCCCTCGTTCCTACGGCCATGGGTATTTGGTAGCATGAATAATCTGTTTTACTGTAAAAAAACACAGTTTCATTTTAAGATTGAGAACATGTCAAAATGATAGAAATTTACTAGCTGACCCGTTGTGCCTTTTTATAGGGCATTAAAAATTCGGTTATTTTGACTTCGACTGATGAAAGCAGATTCTGCATATTCCTTTAGACCAGCCTGGTTTCTCAAATTCAACCCTTGAAGCCGGAAAAAATAAACGTCTCAGTATATTAAGTTGACATACTGAAAGCCAGCTCCGTAGTAACATCAAACATGTGGTAACTTATCAATCACTCATTGCGAAGAGTAACGATATTCTTGTCGTGGGAAGATTTCAAAGAAAATAAAGCTTCTTTTTTAATTCGACAGTAAAGGGTGATACGGTCAAAATTTGGTCAATATCAACTTGACGTATTTCTTTCAATTTTGCATTTAAAAAACCTTATCACCCCTCATTTTGAAGCTGTGTGTGTGTAGAATGTTGCTCCTATTTTGATTTTGGAATTCACTCTTCAGTTGTCAAAATCCCGTCCAATGAAGAAGACTAGCGTATCAAAATTTCAAAAGCGTATCAAATCCGAGCTATTCGCACGCAAAACTGGCAAAATCGCTGAAAGTTGCCATATCAACCGTTACAAATGTAATTAAAGTGTTTGGGGAACGTTTTTCGACAGCCAGGAATTCTGGATCCGAGACGACAAAGAGAGTTGCCGGTAGTTTCAAGCGAAACCCTAACCTCTCTCTCCGAGATGCCGCAAATAAGCTGGGTGTATCGTCTACAACCGTGCATCGAGCCGGACTATCGACTTACAAGAAGGTAGTGATTCCAAATCGCGATGATAAACAAAATACGACGGCCAAAGCGCGATCCCGAAGGTTGTACACGACGGTGCTGACGAAGTTTGACTGCGTGGTAATGGACGACGAAACCTACGTCAAAGCCGACTACAAACAGCTTCCGGAACAGGAGTTTTATACGGCAAAAGGAAGGGGAAAGGTAGCAGATATTTTCAAGCACATGAAACTGTCAAAGTTTGCGAAGAAATATCTGGTTTGGCAAGCCATCTGTATCTGTGGCTTGAAAAGCAGCATTTTCATAGCTTCCGGGACTTTCAACCAAGAAATTTACGTGAAAGAGTGTTTGAATAAACGTCTGCTGCCTTTCCTTAAGAAACACGGTTGCTCCGTACTGTTTTGCCCGGATTTGGCATCTTGCCATTACGGTAAAAAGGCCATGGAGTGGTACGCCGCCAACAAAGTGCAGGTGGTTTCCAAGGACAAGAACCCTCCCAACACGCCGCGCCGGAGCTCCGCCCAATTGAGAAATACTGGGCTATTGTCAAGAGGAACCTAAAGAAGACCAAAAACTGCTAAGGACGAGCAGCAGTTCAAGGCAAACTGGCTTTCTGCGGCGAAGAAGGTGGTCAAGGTGGCCGTACAAAATCTGATGGCAGGGGTTAAGTGTAAGGCCCGGCAATTCGGATTTGGAAAAGCGGAAGCCTAACTGAATATTTTTCCTGAATTTTATACTAATTAAACTTGAAAAAGAAATTTAATTTGATTTTTTAACTAAACGATTTCACCGATTCACAAGCGTTTTCCCTTGACCAAATTTTGACCGTATCACCCTTTTATTCTGAATTCAGATTGATTGAGACTTAGAAGAATCGATAAGATTATTTTAATGCAGGTTGCTAGAAGCGTTCTTGAAAAGGCTGAGAAAACTTTTTAAAGTTTACTTTAGGCTGGTTACGTAAAAAGATTACCAGTTGTCCCAAACACTTGTTAACATTTACAACCAATATTTTTCTCTGGAGCCACCGTAAGCTATTCAAGGTACCGAAAGTGGTCTTACCCGCTTAACTGAAAGATTAATTTCAATATGAATACCCATTATACGTGCATACTCTAAAAGTTCATTCGGCTTTTAATTGGATTGGCCTGTTTGTTCCAAATTATGAAGCATCTAGATCATCAAGATGTAAGTGGGAAAATTAAGAACGCCAAAAAGAATTCCATGGCGTCTTAATCGGTGATACATCTCACACCATAGTGAGGAAATCTGTTTTATAAACTGGATAATTTTTGCCCTTTCAATTTGGAATATTTGTGGAGCGGTGGCCCATCTTTCCTAAAATGATATTTAATTTATTGACCAAATTATGAGCTTAGTGACAAAAAGTTTTCTAAAACGAGATACACCCACTTTATCCGTGAACTTATTTCCATACGGACGAAAAGTTTTTGAAATAAATCGTAACGTGGCTGGCACTGGGAAGTCATTTTGAATTGTCCGAAACCATGGTCGCGTTCGAAGAGTACATTCGGTGTGAACGAGTTTCGTTCCGGATCTGGAGAGTTTTGGGCCTGTGGGCAACCAAAGATGAAACTCTATCTTATCGGGTCTTTCGATTGTCCTATCACTTTCTCTTTACAATAATTTACATTTTCGCGATGGTCACCAGTTGTTTTTATGCCGAAAACATTGAAGAGTTGTGGACTGATATTCTGTTCATCTTGCTGACGATGCTAGCCATGTTCACAAAAATGGTAGTGATTGTGAGAAACTTTGAAAAAATCTATTGTTTGCTCAAAATGACGGTATCGGACAGCTTTAAACCTCAAACAGAAATCGAGGCTCGTATTCTAGATGACAATCTGCACGTGTTTAGCAATGCAATGCTTGTGTACCTATCGGTTACCTTTAGCTGCCTGTGGGCTCATCTGGGATTTCTGTTCGACGATCGCTACAAGCTACCATTTTTCAGTTGGTTCTTTTGGCTTCCGCTGGGAAAAGGCAATCCACTGAATTACTATTTGATTTTTGTGTATCAAATGTTCGGTATGCTCGGCCATTGCTTGTTTAACGCATCAAGCGATGTTCAGCTGGGATATCTTTTGCTGAGTGGTGGATTGCAACTCGATATTTTGAGCGAAAGTTTCGCTAGACTGCCCGTTCCTACATCCGGAAAACCGAACGAAATCCGTTACTACCAGAAAACGTTCCAGAATCAAGTTGATCAGTACAATCGAATCTGTCGGTAAGATGAAGTAGTTCGTTATAAGTATCCTAGAACGCAAGATTGGCAAGAAACATTTACTTTCAAAGATCTTTCTCAAACACGTGGTGCAAGTTTGTGTTCTTGTTCACTCTGCTTAGCCTTATAGCGTTGGCCTTAAAACAATGAATAAAGATTTGATTTTAATCAATTTTTAGTAAACTTTCAGAAAATTTCAAAGGCACAAAGGGAACAGAATACATTTCGATGAAAATTTGGCTTCTTTTTTGCTACTTTCAAGTTTATACTAACTTTTCTATTACATCAACATCATTTTGCTCAATCTTATCAATAATCAATCTTGTTGAGCGGAAAATTAAACTAACTTTTTCGTCGAATAATGAACGTTGCATCGTAAACCCTGAATAATTTGTTTCTTTTTTTTCATTTGGGGTCATTTGTTGAATTTCTCAAACCCTGGGGTCTAAAATGCTCCGTTTGGTTCAAAACTCATCCATGATTTTTTGCAGAATTTTTAAGCAACGTTTACATGAGTAAATTTCAACTTTTAGGTTTGTATGGGAAAATTAAATATTTTGTACTGAAAAATCATCATCATTATAAAAATCATTCTTCCCGAGCTTGCTAATGGTTTTTGTGCTAATTTATAAATTCTCCAAAGTAAATTTTCCGCTTAACAACTTTGTCAAAGACCGTAACTTCGTATCTTATTAGGCAAAAAAAAAAAAATTATTAGGTATCGTTGAAAAATAATAAACTCTGTTGACATCACTGCTAGTGCCTCGCGAAGTATTGCATGAAAAGTAGTCATGCAATACCTCGCTAGGCAACCAGCAGTTATGTTAATTGAATTTATAGTTTTTAAATGTCAAAAGACATGCCCGCCATGCCCCTATTAAACACCTAATAACTTTTTTGCCTAATAATATACGAGGTTACGGTCTTCTATGAAATTATTTTATCGGCTATATCGGTGAAATTTTATATTCTTTGAGCAAGAATATTTAAGAATTGAAAGATTATAGATGGATAGATGATTAGAATAAGGTCTTCGATAATGTTGTTTAGCGGAAAAAATCCTTAAAAGAATTTATAAATTGACTCAAAAACCATTAGCAGGCTCGATTCCACAGAAGAAACAAAAATGATGTTGATTTTTCAGTACAAAATATTCAATTTTCCCATCCAAACCTAAAAGTTTACTAATTACAAATGTAAACGTTACTTAAAAATTCTGCAAAAAAACATGAATGAGGGGGGGCAGCCCGACTAGTAGACAACCAGCAAATAACTAATCTGTACAACTGTTTTGAAGCGATGTGTTCTGCTATAATAAAAAATATTTTCGTAGAAAAACCGAATTAAAGAGGTCAAATTCTTCGAGATGCCTGCCCGTGAAATGGTTCCTATCAGATTCAAATTGGTATTTGCAGGTGAACTCGTGTAAAATAATATGATTTTGTAAAAATTTTGCTTTTGTGGTAAAAATAATAGTGTACTAAGATAAAAAAGATTATATTATTTTAATGGCATTGCGGCGAGATGAACTTCTAAGGTAGAAATGTTTAAGTAATTGTGAAGAATATAGCTGAATGGATGAAGCGAGTGCGCTTCGTAGAAGAAGTTAAAAGGTGGTTAAGAATGTAAGCGGAGGGCAATTTGTGTAGAAAGCTTGAAACTTGAAACGATAGTTTTATTTTCGTAGAATAGATTTGCATCAAAAAATTTTCGATTTTTTCAATAGTTGTTGTTTTTTGAAGCGTTTAGTGAAGGGCGGTAATTGGTGTATAAAAAAAAAGTGTGGGTTCCTAATGACCGGTCACGCACAATTTCTTTGTTTTCAACGCATGTATTGTGTCAAATGTGTAAATTGAAAGAAGCATTTAGTTTGATTATGTTAGAAAATGATGTTTTATCGCTGAAAGTAACCGATTACTTGAGGTTGTTTGCCGGGAATCATCATTTTGTCAGTCAACGCACTTTGTTAAAATTTGTACTAAATTTGCGGAAAAAATTTCACAAAATGTATTCTCTAAAGAGCCAAAATATGGTTTTGACAGCTCGTTGTGTGGAAAATACTTTAAAAAAAACAGTTTCCTTGTTGTTTAGATAGTTTTTCCTTGAGAAAACATTATCGATACCCGAAAAAGTCGAGTAGGCGGTAATAGGGCCGGTTGAACACCCCAAAGTTTAGTTAATTATTTTGAAAAGCGTACATTTTTCGCATTCCACTATTTTTTTTATTTAAAGTAGAGCAGCTTTGGGATGTATTGGAAAAGAAAGCGAATAAAAATCTGCCGTCGTTTTTTTATTACACATGTTTGAATTTGAAAAACCGCTTAACTGCATGCTCAATGCATATCTGACAAGTCCGGGTAAACTATGCAGTCTGGAAAGCTTTATTTAGCTGCATTCAAGTTTTGACTTTTCAAAGTAAGACATGTTTTGTAGTAGTAGATGCTTGGTGACGAACGTTTTAATTCATAGTTGGCAGGTTTCCTGCTTAATCTCATTTAAATCACCCAAGGTGCAGAGAGGTCCCTACAGTGGTCGGAAAATCGCTCGAGAAAAGCAATCAGGAATGGTTTCTACAAACATATTATAATCAACATTGGTAACTCTCAGCTTGCTTCATATACTTCAGCAAGGACATGTATATCAGCACCACCTCCTGGAGAAAGTTCTTACTGGAAGGAAATTTCAAGCATTGAGGCACTGAGGAAACTCTGAACATTCTTTCCATCAACCGTGGGTTCGCGTCTTAACTACAAAAGTTCGTGATTGAACTTGCATTTCTATGACCACGCAGAAAATTTTGTTTATGTTTTATTTTCAACATAGGAATTTCAGCCTACTCCAACTTTTCTTCGTGTAGCAAAGTATGTTGCTATGGTTCTCAATTTGTGTTGTTTTCTGCCGAATGGAAAAAAAGTCCCGACTGACGGAGTATGTCAAATCTATAATTTGAGATTCTAATGTCATTTGAATTGGAACAATCATTGATGGAAATTTCACTTTTTGGATAATACTGAATATTTCGTAAAAGAAATCATAAGAAGGCAACAATTTACTAAGGAAATGGATCTTAAAATGTACTCCACAATATTATTTGAAATTTATTAATGACCACATTATCATTATTATTATTATTATCGGGAGCACGTTTGGTAAATGGAAATCAGCATTTCTCTAAAATGAATAATTTGGTAAAGGAAAAAATTCTGCGTGTAGAATTAGCTCTTTTTCATACTTTTCATTTAGGCACATCTGATATTTTGAAAACTCCAAAACATGTTGAACCGATAAATCGAAATCATATTTTGAGTATAAAATTTATTAACGAAGCCAACTTACTTATCATGAAAAATAATATGAAAAAAATAGTAAATATACTTGTGTTGTATTTAGTACAATCGTCAGATCGGGACACAAAGTTTTGGTGATAATGAGCTTAACAGTTTTCGCCAGAAGCTTTTGAAATTTAGTCTAAGGCAACTTAGGTCTTCTCGATAGCATTTATTCATGTTCGTAAGAACTTTCCTCACATGGAGGCGCGTTTCATGTGTCCTTCAAGTTTCTGGGGAGTGAGGAATATTCCTACTATTATTATATTTGGTTTCTAGCTAGAATGATGCTACCTCCGAGTGCTGTGATACGCACGTGGTAAAAGTACCCATTGAATATATGTCGAAAATCAACACTAACTTGATACAAGAAGATATACCATGCCCCACCGGAGGCTACCGTTGCTATTCGTCACGAACGTCTATCCTCGCATCATTGTTGATAATGCTCGTTATTGATAGACGATCATTAATGTTTCAAAAGGAAAAATCTGAATAAATACCAGGACCACATGTTCAAAAAAGCTGTAGCACATGCTGGACAGTTCATTGCGGTTACCTAGTCATGATTTTGTCCTTCTAGGCAAAACGAAAAATAAAAAATCATCTGATAGCCTACATAGATCGCTCAGAACTGATACATATCAGTTATGATCCTAAAGGTTGAAAGTCGTTAGGGGAAGGAAATCAGCATCGAGACGTTCGTTGCTGATAGTCTGCGTCCTTTTTTACCTCATCATGTATCGCAAAAGTGTTTCAAATACAGAAGCGTCGTTGTCATGCATGATTGTTTGTATGATTTGGTTGAAGAAGGAAAATTTGACTGCTTTGATTTTTTGGCTCTGAATGTAGTCAAGCATGGCTCAGTGAAAATGATTGATTTTCGGAAGCATGGGTCCCTAAGAAGCGCTACTTGGAACTAGAAAGTTGTCTTAAGGTCCATTAGAAAGAACGTTGATTACCAAAGTAACAAAGACACATAACAAGGGAGAAAATAGTCTTGACAAATGTGATGTCAAATAATACCAATGTTTTCAGAAGACTTTTTTGGAGTTTCTTTACACAGTTTTTCGCACTTAGCAGGGTTTTTTTTCATACGATTATCACAATTTGAACGGTATCTGTTCTGAAGTCCTTTTCAATGGAAAACACTTTCTATATTCGAACATGGAAGAAGCTAAGCTCTATATGAGACCTTGAGCCCTTGATACCTGAGACCTTGAGTCCTGAGACTTGAGACCTTGAGACATGAAACCTGAAATTTGAGACATGGAACAAGAGACGTAAGTCGTGAAACTTGAAAAATGAGACTTGAGACATGAAAAAATTAGACCTAAGACCTGAAACTTGGGACCTGAGACTTGAGAGATAAAGACATGTGATCCGTGAGACGTAAAACTTGACGGGAGACGCCTAAAGGTTATAAATAAGAAAGCAAATTGTAGTATTAACATTAATTAATAACTAACCAGATAAATATATTATGATAATGCTTTGTTACTTTTCCATTTTTTTAGATTCATTCGGGAAATCGAATCGACATTCACTCTCACAGTATTCATTCAACTGTGTGCTAGCGGAATCACCATCTGTGCCAGCGTGTTTCGACTTTCGGCGGTAACTTCTATTCCATCAATTATTCGTTGATTGCATTTATTGAAGAAACATTATTGCAGATCAGTATCACCGACCACTTGGGTTCGTCAATTCCAATATTCTTCTATCTGGGGGCCATGCTGATACAGGTGTTTGTACCCTGCTATTTCGGTAACGAAGTTACCCTTAAAAGTCAAAAACTTACCAACGCCGTCTTCAGTTCAGGATGGTATAACAACCGACAGTTGAAGGACCAGAAAAATGTCAAACTGCTGATGCAGCGTTTCAACGAACCTATTCGTCTAAAAGCTGGTCACTTTTTCAACTACAACCTGGAGGCGTTTATGTCCGTGAGTTGATGAAAAATTTCCTTTAATGCTCAAAAATCAAGTTTTTAATGATTCTATTTCTCATTTCAGACCCTTAATACGGCTTATTCAGTGTATGCAGTTTTGAACAGTAAAAATAGAAAAGGCTGAACAGTTTGCTTAAAAAGATCACAAAAGGATTTCTTTCAAATAAAAAGTTTAGTTTTGACCTCCGTCGTATGATATAAATTATTATATTTTTCTGTCTCAGTTCGCTTAAAACGAGCCCAATCAAAGGATAATAATCGTAAGCGATTTAATCATAATCTATCTCGTTCAATTTTTGAATAATATCTAATAGATTAGTTACGATTATTTTGAATTTCATTGTTCATATTAATCATTGGTCTTCAGTTATTCAAATAAGTATAATAAATTATTAGTCCTTTGCCGAAGAAGGAAGCGAAACGAAGTTTGTTTTCTATTCTTCTAGAAAGCATTTTACTCGTGAGTCCCGATAGATTGAACCTGGTGTGACCAATTTTGGTTAAATCTTGTTAAGTTGAAAACATGCAGCTTGCGTGGAATGAATGGATCTATAAAGCAATGCGGAAAATGGTTAATGTCGTTTGTGTAAACAGTTACAGAAATTAGATTTTGCTAGATTTAATTTTGTTTCATTTAAAACGAAGAATAAACAATGCAAATTACTTAGCGTGTTTTAAAAAAAATCACAACCATCCGAAAAAGGAACAACCTTTATCTGAAAGTCTGTTTGTTTCATTTCAATTTGTTGGAGCTTTTAACTGAATTATTTTTTCGAAGAGAATTGAGCGGTTAAGAGATTCAATTAAGGATGAATACCATAAGGAAACGAAATTTGTTACAGAAAAAAAAAAATCAAATAACATATAGGTGATTATCAATTTAACAATTTCATTTTTATAATTTTTAATTAACAGATTAAGCAGGAGCAAAATAAAAAAAAAAACGTTTTTAAACATTCGCATATTATTCCATAACTGGATAACATCGGATTAAATTAAAATAAGTATTCCTTGTTTAGTTATTCATAATAAATCGTTTCTGTAATTGTTTACATCTTTATTAAAAAAAAAGAAGCTACGTGCATATTTAAAAATCTGGTTTGGACGACAAGTAAAAACTCGTATAAGAAGGAAACGCCTTTAATTTTTCGAAATAGTTTCAACACAAAATAAATAATGCTAGACGAATAGAAAAGCTCCTAAGGTAGAATGTTCGTTCAAATCGAAACGTTATTGAATGGATAACCATAGCTGCTTCAAAATTCCCTAACAAGCAAACGTGCTTCAACGAAGTTGTTGTTACAAATATTAACTTTTTTTAATGATTTTAAATAAAGATGTAAGAAGATACAGTTTCGATTAAAACACTTTTTTTTCTTGCCTAGTAGGGATCTATATAACCAAACTATCAGATTTTCATGTTTCACAATGATGCACATTATCCTATCGAACACAAAAAGCAACTCACCTTGGAACTGTCTGTCACGTGTCGCTATGACACCCACTTCTGGACCAGAAATAACAGTTCTTCGTTTGTGTCCTGTCCTGTGAGGGTGGTTTAGAGTATACATAGGCATGAACGAGAGTTCCTTTTAGTACGATGCGTAGTAGATGTGAAAAGTGTTTGTGTCTTTGCGTTTTTGCACGTATTGCGAGCCCCCTAACATTACATTTAAAATGTTTTCCGATGCACTGCCCGTTGACCGTCTTCGTCGTATTCCCTTTTCGCAACCCACATCTTCTTGAAAGTATCCAATGATGCCAGGATAGATCCTCCCATCCAAGTAGAATAGATACGCTCTTGAGGAGCAGCGATCTGTTAGTGAACGATTACGATTGATTACAATTTAATAGCTATTATAAAAGTAGGTAAATATATCTTACCCGGATCTTCATATCCTTCGCAACATGCTTTCGGATTTCCGACAGTAGTCTATCGCCGAAACCTTTGAAAAGCGTCGAACCGCCAGAAAGAACGATGTTCTGATACAGCATTTTTCGGAGATCCATATCTGATTTCTGGATAGAATACATGAGCACTTCGTGAATGCCTTCACATTCCTCGCCTAACATGTGCGGTCGGAACAAAACTTCCGGTGCTCGATACCGTGCCGGGCCAATCTCAAGCACATTTCCATCTGGAAGTGTGAACTTGACCTTTTCCGAATCAACGCTTTCCTCCTTTTGGGGAATCGTTGACAGATAGCAGACTTTTTCTTTGATTTGTCGAACAATTTCGAACTCAGCAGTTGTGCGGAAGTTAAAGCCCTCCTTACGGATGAGCGTTCTGAGGTAGCGAGTTACATCTCGACCAGCGATATCCACACGCATAATGCTGTGTGGCATTGCGAAACCTTCATAAATGGGAACGGCATGAGTAACACCGTCTCCAGAATCTAACACCACACCTGTCACACGACCGGTGGCGTACAGACTTAGGACAGCCTGCATCGAAACAAACAAAGCCGGTACATTGAAGGTTTCGAAAAATATTTCGGCTGCTTTCTCTCTATTTTTTCTCGGATTCAACGGGGCTTCCGTCAGAAGAACTGGATGCTCCTCGACGAACGTGGAAAGTTCATCTTTGCTGTAGATGTACGTCCAGATCTTTTCCATGTCGTTCCAATCGGTAATGATACCGTGTTCCATGGGATAACGGATGCTCAGCAGACCGCGATAGTCCTCAGCTTTAGGTCCCACAAACACATCCCCTTCCAATGCACCGGCCATAACGCGAACATGTTTCGGACGACCCATGCTGCAAAATAATAATATTAATTTTACCATCAAAGCAACCGCGCAATGCAAACGCACAAGTGGAATACTTACTAGTTCGGAAAGCGACATTTAGGTATGTGATCCCCGGCAAAACCGGCCTTTATCATCCCCGACCCCTGGAAATAAGGGAAAAAACGACATTAATAAAAACAATGTCAATCGATCATACTAAAATTCGTCGTCAAATTTGCCGGGTACCACCCAAGGAAGGTAACTTTACGGTTTTCAGCTACGGACGGCTGCAGGAGATAGATGAGTTCTACGTGCGCTGCCAAAAGCATCGAGACTGCTACCGGGATAAAAAGAACCTGCACCATCATGACGCTTATTTCGACATCTGCGCCAAGAGGTACCCGCAGCGTATAGCAAGGCCCACCGATGAGTACATTGCGCAGTGCATTCCGTACGTGAAACATTCGTATGCGGTTCGCTGCCCGTGTCCGGATCAGCGTCACCGCATCGAGGAACCTTCGAGCCTCAAAATAAGACTGTGTCGAAAATTCGATGCATTTCAATGATGTATTGTTAAACGGACTGGTGGAGAAACCTGTGTCTGCTGTTCAAGAAACTGATTCTCATAAAATGCTCAATAAAAAATTTAATTTAATCCATCTCATGATTGAAGTCCTCATATGTTTACAGAGATTTATGAGCAGACCTAATATTCGAGCAAAATTAGTTGATTAAATATTCATTGAAATTTTCATTTATTTTCATATGCTATCGATATTTTCCAAGGGATTGACAAGAAAATAAATTATGAAAGGGATTTTAATAAAATAGGTAATGTATCTACCAGTCTTAAGCCAAAGGTTTTCTCCCTGTTGCTAAGTGATCAAATCTAAGGGTGGAAAAATTGGTTTCCATTTAGATTTACATTTGTTGGAGCGTAATGTTGATGTCATACCAGATCGATCTCTAACTACCATCTTTAAAATCCTAAAAAAAATACAACTACCATCATCTATCAAATTTTCCACCTGCCTAAAACAGTAAAAAATTAAGGCGTTAAAAAAAATACAAAGAATTTTCTAAAGTTTGTTCATTTAGAGGTGCCGTTTTGCGATTGATTTGAATTTATCATTTTAATTCAATTTCATATCTGAATCCTTGTGAAACGCAATGATATATACAGACCCAAAATATGTAGATCATTATACAGACCCACCCTGATGACGTTCTAACTATCTCTTTCGCACAGCTCCATTCAAACGTAACGAATGAATCACGCTTGAGAAAATATTTTATGACTCTTTCTCGTTCTAGCGCACCTAGCAGCCCAACCCGACAAATTCATCAGCCAGCCAGCAGGAAAAGCTTCTTCCCCTTTTCCCTTTTACTTACATTATCTATCACGACGGGTTGGTTGAAAATCACGTCATACGGTTCCATAACGTCTCCGGGTGCGGTCACTTCCGTTCACTATCGGCTTCCGGTGGCTCCCAGGGGAAAACAGAGTCTAGCGGAACTGATTTAAGCTTACGCAGCAACGGTTTCGATTCGATTTTCTCTTCACTAAAAGCAGCTTGCGGTTTTCTGCTTTTCCACTCTAGCTAGACATCAAACGTTGACGTCTGCTGCTTTTTCTTTTTTCTCCACGATTACGTCAAATGGCAGTTGATTGATGAAGATTGTCATTTGATGTGACTCACACATGCGCACGATTTTTTGGAACGCTTGCAAAAATGAAACGGAATGCGTTCACAGGTTTTATTTATGCGGCGTGTTCAATTCGCGGAATTTTAAAAATAATTAATATTCTAGAGTTTGTTTTGATTAGGTCGTCTGAGATGTTTCGAGAATATCGCTGTTGAAGACACCACAGCAGCAGCGAAGACACTTTACATTCAGATGCGCGAAAATATATTTTGTCTGAGATGATTCATCGTATCTTTCAGAAATCATTTTTTATCATTCCCAGCAAAGACTCCATAAGCAAAGTCGCAAAAAAAAAATCGTGACTATTAATGTAATCACTTAATCAGAAACAAATAATTCAGAAGATTAAGTGTACGATATTGGTTTATGCGGGAAGTTTTAATTCTACACTGCAAAAAATTTACATAAACGAAGAATGTTTTTTGAATGCCTTAATAAACAAACCTATGATTATCTTTGAAGGGGTTCAATTTATTCAGCTGACTGAACTGTAAACCCGAATAGAACAGAACCATGGTATCACATTCATAATCCAATGAATTTAATTGTGACCATGTACTTCATGATTAAAAGTACATCCGAGCGTGAATAATTTAAGAAATTCAAACATTCCAAGTTTTTCGTGTATGGATTATTTGACGCCCGCGGTACTGTTTTTTTTCCTCTACACATTTGTCGGTCGAGGTTGGTCGGTAGTTTTTCGAGAAATTCATTCGAAGTGTTCTGAAGTGGACCCAATGGTGAGTAAAAATCGAAATTACCAAGAGGCAAATGTTGATTCGTTTATTTTTATCATTTCTAGTAAAAAACCATCACACACTGCGAGTGAGTGGGTGCCTGGAGCGGCTACGGAAAGCCGGATTGTGAGAGACGGGTCCAGCGAATTAGTCCAAATCAATAAGTGTGAGTAAAGTGTTAATTTTTTTTTTGAATAAATAAATTTAAACGAATTCAACCGTTTTAATTCCTTAAAACTGAAAATGATGACAAAACAAGAAATAAATACAAAACCCCACCATGAGCAAATATTTTCATTACAGCGGTTTAACAATGAAAATCAAGGATTTTCATGGTTTTACTATGAAAAATTGGAAGCTGTTAAAACCATGAACTTTATATTTTTCGGCTTCTCAATGTATGGAAAATCGCCATTTTTTTCATGGTCACGCTGCATAACAATACCCCTTTTTCATGGTTATTTTCGTCAAAACGATGAAATGTATGGTCAAAAACTATGAATTCGAATGTGCATTCACGGTATTTTGGACGATAATATTCATTGTGTAAACCATACAATATATGGTTTGTGAACATGGAATTCATTGTTTTTTCATGGTACAATCCTATTCGGGAAGAGCTTGTCGAAAAATCGTCGAATCATCGACGATGATTTCTAGCGTAACATATTTGAAGTGACGGGTACCTTAATATATTTTACCTTCTACATTTTGTTGTACTTTTCTATTTTCCTCACTCTTCAGTGTGGATTTTTTAAATAAGATTTGATTAGATGTTCGGAAATTTCAAACGCGTTTTTATCGTTTCGAGCTAACTGCTAGTTTCGCCCTTATAAAATTGTAATATGCAATGTAAAAACCTGCCATCGAAGAACCCCTCTTAAATTTGTTTCGACGATTGGGACACACTGAAACTGAAACCAAACGAAAAACCGCCGCTTCCAAAAAACAAAATCAGTTTTGTGTTAAAATACCGTAAAATTCCTGCTTAACAGTGTTATATTTGTTACTAATAGTTTAAAAAGTTGTTTTTCTATAATGTTCTAACATCTAACAAATCGGTTGATAAAAGGTTTGAATTAATAAGGATACCGCCTAAAACTGCCCCAAGTCTAACCTCAACCGAAAGAATTCAAATTTCTGTTTACTATTTTCGCAGCTCGTTTACACAATGTCGACAGCGGCCAAAATCGATGCCCTGCGGAAGGGTTTCGGTAAGGAATCGACGGCTGCGGCTGCAATGGCGGAAACGAAGGCTTTCGTTGACGGTATTACCAAACAAGCGGACCAGGCGAAAATGGCAGTCTACTTGTTCCAGGAACTGTTGCGTTGTTACGATGAACTGATCGATGGCAGTTGGCAACAGGCCGAGGCCCTCTGCGAAGCCTTGCGCTTTCTGGTCGACGTATGTCGAGAGGCGGAAGATAGCATTAAATGTCACTTCCTGTTACGAACGTATAACCAGTTAGTTAATTTTCTGGGGAAAGAGGTACATTTGAAATGATTTAATTCAATTAATCGAAGTTAGGCATACAAGGTCATAGATGTCACTCCCTTGATTTTGTATATCTTTTACAATTTCACTATAATTTCTTATTTTTTTAGACCAAACAGCACCTCTTGGTACGGTGCGCTCAGCTTATGCTGCACTGTCCTCAGATGGATGAACACCTGGACCTGTACCAACGAGTCGGCCTTATAGTGCTAAAAATAATCTACTGTTTTCACGGGCGAAAACCAAAAATCGAAGCTAAATCCGACGAAGGCGTACAATTGGATCGTTCTATCAATATTGGATTAGAATATGTAACTGCTGCCAGATTGATGCTGGTGTCCAAATGGGCCTGTTCTAAAGATGACATAGTACGTGCCAAAGCAATCGCTATTTATAATGAAGTCTTCGATAATTCAATGGCATTGCTGTACCGTTTATTTGCTATGGATCAAAGACGAGCTACCGAGTTTTATTACAAGTTTGTGCAAATCTTTTCGGAAAATGGAGACTGTTTCTCTGAGAAGGAGATGACTGATTTGTTACGTGGAAGCATTCCATATCTAGAGACTATCCTTAGTTTTGGGGACGCGTGCAAACCTTACTTAGAGTTTGTTGGGATGTTAGATGCAATCCAATTGAGACTTGAACCCGCACGCAGTTACCTGAAGATATTGAAGAAATATTTAGAATTTCTAAGAAATTCAAAGACTGCAAAGGAAGCATTGATCTGGATTGTCGACAAATTGAAAGATCTAAGTTCCAGTTCGGAGCTACTTTTGATAGATATAATCGTTTTCATGACAACACAACTTCAGATTCATTTAAGCCACATCAAGGAGCAGGCATTATCAGTGGCAGTTCCAGTAATAGACCTATGCAAGTTGCTGATAAAGTTTAGCAAACATTGTCCACGCAATGTGACTACACTGTGCGCAAAATGTCCAAGCTCTAGTCGCCATTTGGTGGATTACATATCTAGTATGGTTATCAGTATGGCAATGATGATGCATAAATCTGGAAAAACAATCTCTCCAGAGATGGTGTCGTTGGTGAATGGATTTTTGAAACACAAGCTATTAACTCTGGCTGATTTGAACTGCGAGAAGCAACGCAGTCTATTGGATTCAGGTCTGCGGTTTGTAGTGAACTGGATTCGTGTATGCATCTCGATCGTTCCAGGACCGGATTTCCTCGAGTTGACAAAGTTAGTCATCGATTTTAAATATCGGTACAATTTTGATTACTTGACACCGTCGCATTTGATCCGTTTGGTAGAAAACATCTATCGTGATTCTGGACCTTGCCGGGAAATAATTGATGCCAAACTTACACGCTTACTTATTTTAGTGAGGGATGAGAAATTCGATAAAGAACAAGCAAAAGAGTTGGATGAAATAACTTTCGCTATAACCAATTTCCAAACTAGTGGGAATCAAGAAAACTTGAAAGAACTGAATATAGTTGAACTATTAGAACGTCAAGATATTGTTAAGTTTGGTTTCCCTTTTGATTATAAGCTAAGCACAGAAGAGAAAATAGCTGTATTACTTTCCGAAATGAACTGGATCTCGAGATACAAGCCAGCTAAAACCATGCAATATTTCAACCTGTTGAATGAACTGAATACGCATCCGCTTAAACTGGGAATGACGCTTTACCTCCTCCAAGATGGTTCTATAACGCAGATGTCCGAAAGCATCTTAGAAAACTTGAAAGTTAAACTACAGAAAGCACATGCCACTAAGCCTGCCGAACAAATATGTCGACATGGTTCTCTAGGTATATTGAATTATTACGCTTTTGGCACAACTTCGAAAACAATAGTAAACAAGCTAAAAAACGCTCAGTTGAACAAAAATACTTTTAAGGATAACCAAATCAATGGCGTTCTCAAAGAAAACAACATGGACCAAGAAATGCTTTTGCTTGATCAGCTTGAGCAAACTTACATCAACTACCGGCAATTGGTAACAACAATGGCTGACCACGATTTTCAACATTTCTCGTTGATATTTTCGCTAAATCAAATTTCTTCAATCCTCGACAATACCTGCCGCTTTTATCAAATATGCTACCATCCGCGACGAGCCGTAGAAATGCAAATAATGAACTATCTTCTGGTCAATCAAAAACCAGACCGTGCTCTTGATTTGTGCACTTCCTTGGGATACATCCTCGAGAATCATCAAGTGTACAAACTTCTAATCAACGACCCAGTCTACCAAAAACCTTGGACACCTCAATTGCACACGTTAGCTGAAAAAGCTTCCGATATCATAAAAACCTACGAGCAAGATTTCTCCAAAGTGCCAGAATCACGAAAATTCGCCTTCCTCAATCTGTACCTTGCAATGGCCCAATACGAATCTTCATACTCTGGTCTCGCAACGGCGACAAAGTACCTCCAAACGCTTGCCAATCTCATAAACCAACTGAAGCCGGCCTGTTCCCCCATTATTCGTGGTAAAATCTACCACACTCTGTTCCGACTGGTCGCAAACAACAATCTTCAACTGGCACCCCAATTTTCAACCCGGCACTTCATCCGGCTGATGCTGACCCACTTCAACGAACTGCAGAAACAATCTACGGACGCTTCGTTCGTTGTGTCCACCTGTACGCTGGAAATGACCGTCGATACCCTTCGGTATCTGATTGTTGATCATGACGCCGACCGGATGGAAGCCTACGTGGAACAGATATTACGGTTTGCTCTAAGACGCGGCGCGGGGCTGCGCTCGATGCAAATTATGCTGCTGTACGCGGTTTTGAGTGCAGACGGCGAAAAGGAAGATAAATGTCGAGTAAGTTTTGATGACCTGATGGTTTTTTTCAATTTTTATTTATTTGCTTTATGCTTTGCTTTGTCGTCTTTGCAGATGCTCCTCACTTACCTTGACCAGCTGTTGATGTTCAGACCAATAGCTTCCGATGACTACAAGCCGGAAGATGATAAGGCCAGTGCAGATCCCAAGCAGATCGTGCTCTCCGATGATTACGAAGGCCCTTTCTTTGGACCATTAGCTGACGATGAAGACTCCAACTTTGGGGTCGACCAAACGCGAAAAGCTGCCAAGCAACTTCACTCTCCAACAGTGAGTTAATATAAAACTGAACTTAAATATAAAAGAATCAAATCGTGAAATATCCATCTTTTTTTTACAGAAACGAAGCCTTTCGCCGAATCTGTTTCCGGAGAACGTAATAGATGGTCGCCATTATTTGATACAGCATCACCCCGGATGTAGTTGCCAGTTTTGTAAGTACCCTCAGTACAAATTCAAGGCCCTTTTCACGGCTACGGTTTATGCGAGGGTTGCTTTCTTGAAGGGCGATTCCGCCCAGTGTCGAAGACTGTACGAAGCTATTTCCGAAGAGTGGAGTTATTTTAGGGCTGCCCTGGATAACGATAATCTCAGTGGTTACAGGGATGAATTTTTGTTGTTTATGGCGCGAGTTTTCATGCAGTACAGTCAGTTTCTGGCCGGAGAAAATCAGCTCCAGCAAGCGACAAAAGAGCTAGCTAAAAGTGAGAGTATCGTTAAAAGCGTTCCATACGATTTCGGGCTGCTTAAAGAGATTCAATTAAGTATGGCAACGTTGAGAGATGTACAAAATAAAGGAAAAGCGACAACTAGTGGTTCAAAATTCCCTAGTTTTGCGGAATTCTGCAAACAAGAACGTTTGGACGTATCTCCGATTGTGGAATTCAATAAGATGAATTTGAAAACACCAAAAGTGGGACCCAATCGACTCATGCCCCGTACCGCTAGCAAAGCTGATGATTTGCAAAAACTGATAGTTCGCAAACGGCTGAAAAATACTCTTTCTCAGGCAACAAACCAAGATACAGAACTGATATCAGCTATGTCAGGATTGTCGTGTAAATCGGAACGAAAGCCAAAGACGGTCAACATATTTGTTGATTCTCCTGTAAAAGAGTTGGATAAAAAGCAAAAACTGTTCGCACAAGAAGTTTCATCCGAGGAACACCTTTCCCCTAAAAAACGTGGTAGGAAAAAGAAAACCGAAACCGAAACACCAGCAGCTGCTCCAAAGTCCACCCGCAAAAAACGTATTCCTTTAAGTCCAAGTTCTTCGAATGAATCTTTCAAGGATGCACTTGTCAAAGGACTAAACTTCAGCACACCCAAAGTTCAAAGCTATTCCAACCGAATCACGACACGTAGTACCTGCAAAAAGCCAAAGCTGGGCTCTGCGTTCCCCAAATTAAAACGTTTACAAAAACAATCTCCAGAACCAGTACAGAATCACTCTTTCAACAGTTCATTCCGTGATGTATTGCTTAAGTCGCTAACTGAATCCAACTCAAAGCAACTAAAACCAACTAACAACACTAGTGTCATTGTACTGGACGATTCAGACGACGTGATAAACACCAGTATAACAGAACACCTGTCCATCAACGAAAGCAGTTCGGGAGTGCTGTCGTTGAAGAAATACTCGGACCGAAAGGCCGTCAATACGTACGGTAGCGCGCGGAAGCAGCCCACGCTAGCCATCACCAAAACTCGGCTGAAGTTCGATGATCTAGCGGTAGTTGACATAACGACACCTACCGGTTCACCGATGGTCATCGTAACACCTGCCAGCAGCAGGCATCAAAAAGAACCGAACAACAACACCAACAGTAAAGGTTCTCCGGAAGTAGTGAAACGTGCCAGAGGAAGGCCGCCCAAAGCGGCCAAGGTGGTGTGCAGCACAAGTCCACCCGTTGGGACAACCGTAAGGAAAAAGGTACGAGGACGTAAGGAACATAGTTGAATACTGGTACATTTCCACAAGGTATTTCTGTTTTGAGTAGTTTTATTATTTTTTTCTATAGTGCGTTTCGGAAAAAATTACTTTAAATATTTTTTAACTAGCAAGTTTTTGAAAATAAAAAAAAAATGAATACGTTATAATATCTTAATTTTTAGAACCTAATTGAAGAATTTCAAATAATGAACCACTTTCTCTAGAGTAATGAGATGAAATAACGTATTTAAAATTTGAGAGGCGTTTGTAACATTTATTCAAAGATTTGAAAACATTACTTTTTGGAATAGATTCTATTTAACACACTAAAATTCTTTTGACATCTTTCGTCAACCTCATTTGGACAGAAAGTCTGTTAGATAATTTGATCTAATATCTAATATGCGAGCGATTTGGTGTTAATGATCATCGGTGAAACAATCGATGAGGCAGAAAACAACGGTGCCTGTGGAAAGGGTTGGCATCTGGGTGGAAGAAGCTTCAGATACCCCACTTTAAAACCTATATTACCCGTGACAGACCCAACAGACCACATGGAGATAACTGTTTTGAAAGACACACGACATCTACGGAACAGGAGCTAAAATACTTCAAAGAAATGGCCAACAACCAGAAACAACCAGAATAAGGAGTGTTACGAAGCAAGATTTGTAAGAGGAGTGCAAGGAGCTCAACGTGCTGCATCAATGCTCAGGTGACAGGAGTAACAAGACGCATTGAACAACGCAAGATGGATGCACTGGCTAATGCCGTGGTTTTTAGACCTGAATGAGCAAAATAGGGACTATGAAGAGCGTAGATACGGAGGAATCGGCACAACAAGCGATCTTTTCTTGCCCCAGGTTCATGTCAAGGCGTAGACAATCTCTAACTTTGAACGCTGAGAGTTGTAAACGAGCTGTGTCGCAGTGAAATCTCTGCGAGGGAAGCATAACAGACATAAAGCGAGAAAAATGCGGGAAATTGGTAATTTTCATATTTTCAATTAAATTCAAAGGATCGGTTATTCAAAAAATCATTGAAAGAGAAAACGTTAAGATATTTATGGTTAAGTTTCAATTGTATTCGTCTTTAAGCTTACCTATACTTCGTTACAGATGATTATATTAATTAATGCAAAAACCCGCACGTTCATCTTCTAGCCAAATACTTAAGCTGCCTCCTTTGCCAGGCGTTCGGCCTTTTCAACCACCTCCTCAATCGGGCCAACCATATAGAAAGCAACCTCCGGTAAATGGTCCAGCTCACCCTGCAGGATCTTGGTGAAACCCTTTATGGTTTCCTCCAAAGGAACTAGCTTGCCGGCATGGCCGGTGAATACTTCAGCCACCTGGAAGGGCTGAGATAGGAAGCGCTGAATTTTCCGGGCCCGAGCTACTGTCAGTTTGTCTTCCTCGGACAGTTCGTCCATACCCAGGATAGCGATGATGTCCTGTAACGATTTGTAGTCCTGTAGAATCTTCTGAACTCCACGCGCAATGTTGTAGTGCTCGGCACCGATGATGTTCGGGTCCATGATACGGGAAGTGGAATCCAGAGGATCGACGGCGGGGTAAATGCCTAGTTCGGCAATAGCCCGAGACAGCACAGTGGTGGCGTCCAAGTGAGCGAAAGTGGTGGCTGGTGCCGGATCAGTCAAATCGTCCGCAGGTACATAGATAGCTTGCACCGATGTGATGGAACCTGAAGAAATAATACAAAATTTGGAAGAGTTCAATATTACATTGGTACACGGAGCATGATTGACATTTAGTTTTGTGTGGTCTCAACACTTACCCTTCGTTGTTGTGGTGATTCGCTCCTGCATGCTACCCATGTCGGTGGCCAGCGTAGGCTGATAACCTACAGCAGACGGAATACGGCCCAGTAGAGCTGATACTTCAGAACCAGCTTGAGTGAATCGGAAAATGTTATCAATGAACAATAGCACATCTTGTCCTTCCTGGTCACGGAAATATTCGGCAACGGTCAATCCTGTCAACGCCACACGAGCACGGGCGCCTGGTGGTTCGTTCATCTGTCCATAGACCAAGGCGACTTTGGAGGTCTTATCCTTCAACGAAATAACTCCGCCTTCAATCATCTCATTGTACAGATCGTTTCCTTCACGTGTTCGCTCTCCAACCCCAGCAAACACGGAATAGCCACCATGGGCTTTGGCAACGTTATTGATAAGCTCCATAATCAGTACAGTTTTACCAACACCAGCGCCACCGAACAGCCCAATCTTGCCACCCTTAGCGTAAGGGGCCAATAAATCGACCACCTTAATTCCGGTTACCAGGATCTCCTGTTCAACGCTCATCTCTATGAACTCGGGAGCTTCAGCATGGATTGGCGCCGATAAGTTAGTCTGAATAGGACCCCTCTCATCGATCGGTTCTCCAATCACATTGATGATACGACCCAGAGTTTCGGCTCCCACCGGAATACGGATTGGTGATCCCGTATCTGAAACACGTTGTCCACGAACCAACCCCTCAGTACCGTCCATAGCAATGGTACGCACGGTGTTCTCACCCAAATGCTGAGCAACTTCCAACACCAATCGCTGGGACCGGTCTTGAACTTCCAATGCATTCAGGATCGGTGGTAGGTTCTCATCGAACTGCACATCCACGACGGCACCGATAACGGCTACCACCCGGCCTCCGGCTCCAGCAGCTGCCTTGGTCGCGGTTTTAGCAGCATAGCTCCGGACGAATTGGCCGGCAAAGTCGGCCTGGAACCGGGGATTAATTTTAAGCACATTTCTCAACGAAGACAACATTTCGGCGACTGTGTTACGGTGTTGAAATTTTTTCTTCTATTCGCATTACATAACACACTGTGCGACCCTGTTGAAAGGTTTTGCTGCACGGGATGAAATTTGATGCATAACCAGGGATGCCAGGTGACGGGGATAAAAAATCGAAAAAATCAGAGCATTTTGAAAAATAAGACACAGTCCCCTGATTTTCTGTAAAACGCAGACTTTTGATCCTTCGTCCAGATATTGCCCAGAAATATATTTTGTCTTGATTTTTGAACAGATTTTAAATATTGAAGGTTGAAATCCATATTCATGTATCGGATATGGTCCATAAGTTCCAGGTTCTACTTAAAATTTTGCTTATGCATAGGTAGGTCATATATATCACCAATCATTCCATGAAACTTAATTTTTTATGTAAGATCGGCATGGTACGTGTAACGAGCCTATAGTACTATATATGTTTACTATAGTTTCTTTAGGTACGTGGTAAAGAGACTGTAGGCTAAGTTGCTGTCGGGGATGAAGATGATGCTCCCCTGCTGAGAGAAGTGAAAATGGATTTTCTACTCATTTCTTGGACAACGAAATATTGCTGGCGTCTATCAAGACAAGACGTTGTAAGAACTCAACGAATCGTTTCTTGGTGGCCATTACCTCCATCAAAAAAGCTTGTAAGTCAACCCAAGCTGTCACCGGTAAAAGCAGCCAAAAAGGGTGGTAAGGCGAAAGGCTACCATGACATCACAATAACAACCAGTCCTTATCAGGACTTTAAATTCTTACATAAAAGAGTTTAGAATAATTTATTTTTCATATAGATTAAAACATTATTTCAACAAGAAACAACTTCTCTAACCAAAACAGGCAAAAACTACAGTTAAATTTTTTTAACTTAATTTACCAAACGATGAAACTAGCTATATTTTTGTTTCCCAATCCAAAAATAAATTATTTGAAAAACCTGGTTTTATTGGAAACTATAATTGTGTACAATTTGTTAAGTTCTGATTAAAGATCACGACCCGAAAATGGACCACGGATTCAGGTGCTCTATTGAATAATGGTGCGGAGCTTTTCTTCCCCTATTTGAATTCAAAAAGAATGTACGCACGCCCATGATTTGTTTCTCATTTTCCGATGTTCCTATTTCAGACGTTGCTAGCAAGAGGAACGCCACAAAGAAGAAAATTTCTTTACTCTTTCCTTTTTTACTCTTCCTTCTTTGGTCTGCTCCAGCAGCCTTAACCCTGTTTACATACCGATACCCCGCGGATACCTACTCCATTTTTGTTTGGGTTGAATTGTTTTGGTTTCCATTTACCGCATATATTGCGTTAATTTTGGGTTCAGTTAAGTTTCTCATAACAATCAAGAATGACCTCAATGAATAACGACAAAGACAGTCCGCTGAAACGACGGATGGTTCCCAGAGGTTTGCAGAAGCTTATCGAGCAATGTTTGAAAATATACCCGGATCAGACCAATCCACTGCAAGTGACGACTGTACTCAAATATTGGTATGTATTTTTCTAAAGATCCTTCATACCTTAACATTTCTTATTACTCTGATCCCTCTTCAATTGTCGAATAAAAAAAACATTCCTAATTAAAACTGACTCTCCTGCTTGATTCCAGGCTTGGAGGACAGGACCCTTTAGACTACATAAGCATGTATCACAATCCTGGCAATCCAGAGCAGAACGTTCCGCCTCATTGGCATTACATCAGCTTCGGATTGTCGGATCTACACGGTGACGGAAGGGTACATCTACCCGATACGGTTGGTGGTCCTGAACCACGATCGGGAATGGGATTCGAACTGACGTTTCGATTGCTGAAAACATCGGGCGATGCCGACGAGCGACCACCAACATGGCCCGCAAATTTACTGCAAGCATTGGCCAAATATGTGTTCCAGTCAGGAAACAGACTCTACACCGGAGACAACATTCCATGGCGTCGTTCTCTTGATGGTAAGACATCTTCTATCCAGCACATGCTTATTGCCGAGGATCCTCAAATGTCTCGCACGGAGACTCCGTTCGGTTGGGTCGATTTCTTGCAAATTGTTGGGGTTAGCAATGAAGAACTAGAACAGGCTTCTCGGTGGAATGGTAAGGGTGTCCTTAACATCCTCCAGAAAGAACCTTTAACAGGAGGTCAATGGTTGATAACAAACATGGCCCGCGCAAAAAGTGTCTTCGAACTATTTCCCGAAACGTTGAAGCAGTTGGAGCTTGATTTAGAAAAGGAAGGGTCCGATTTGGCAGGGGTCGGTGCAGACTTCACCTTTAAAGAACTTTCTAAAAATGTGACTGTTAAAAAGGAAATCGATCCTGAAGATGAAATCACAAAAAGCATTTCTTCTTGTAATATTGAAATTAAGAAAGAATTTAACGAGGGCCTGGAGCATTCTAACTCTTCAGACATGATTAATCCCTTCCACCATTCGCAAGTTCCTTCAAGAGTGTTACCCTTGGATGGAATCGAACTAACGCTGGCGCCCTATGCGGCCAAATTCCTAGTGCTAGCAATCAAAGATCGCATCCGTCATGGGCGACATTTTACGTTCAAGGCACAAAACATGGCGGTCACATTCGTGGCAGAATCAGTAACCGGTACAATTGTTAATAAAGAAGCGCCATACGGTGTGCTTGGCAACTGGGTGCAGATTCTGATTCCGAATTCGCTGATGCCGAAAATGCTGGATGCCTTTTCCGGACTCCACAAAAGTGCTGATAATCTTAAAATTCCTCTAACTTACGAATGGTCGGAGCATAATTTAAAATTCATCATTGATAATCCTGCTCCAGAGTTGTTGAATCAACAGGGTCCTATTCTAGCATGAGAATGCTACCAAAGTAAGCATTTTAAACATTCATTTACTTGGCTTCCAACGAAAGTATTTTAGACAAATAACTTTTAATAAGTAATCAAAAATTTGAGTGCCTTTTTTATAGTTAGAAATTAATAAATTAGGTATTAGGTAAATAGAATCTCATTTTTCTAACAAATGTAATTTGAAGCAAACAAGACTATTTTTTCATGTATTTACATATATTCGACCTGAAAACATCCAGCACCCATTAACCTTTTCAATTTTTTTTTATTTTAAAAAAATCCGTTTGTACGAATGACATTTTTTATAAAATAATATTATATTGTATTTTAAGTGGTGAGTTTAATTAAGAAAGAAAGTTCTTTTCTATGTGATATGGGTCTTCTTGGGTATCGCCGAATATTAGGACCATCAATCCAAAAATACCATCAAACTGAAATCCAGAATAAAAACAGACACAAGATTAAAGGGTGATACGGTCAAAATTTGGTCAATATCAACTTGACGTATTTCTTTCAATTTTGCATTTAAAAAACCTGAACACCCCTCATTTTGAAGGTGTATAGCAGTCGTCTGTTCCGCGTCGTAATCAAGAATGCCTTTCCTTCGCATCGTTCTTCCTCCCGTCCGTCGTTTACACACTCGATTTCGTATCACCTATATTATGTTTATTGAAACCCCAGTTTACGCATCGTTACATCCCTCCTTTTTTTAAATTCCAACTCATTCTTTCTACTTATGAACCGGTTGTATGGAATGAACATTCCGTTTATCAACCACAATACAATCAAAACAATGTCAATTTCAAACGGTATCATATTGTTAGACGAATGACTGTAAATAAACACAATGAAGATGAATCCATACAGTAAAGTTCAAATTTGTTCGATATTTCCCTTCTTATATATATTAAATGTCAAAGTCCTGTACCTCATTTGTGCTCTACATGGATACCATTTGTCCCAACAAATAACCACATATCCTTTCTCCACTTCATGTTGAATTTCTGACGCTATCCCCTCACTACAATGGATTTTTGTTTTAAATGCCACGTACCGACCACTTAGTGATTTTCAATCCGGTGATTAAGATATATATACCATTTATTTCACAAAGTTCTAACCGAGCGCCCTGTTGTAAAACTGATCAGTCATCTTCGGAACTCGATAGCCATGAGCCATGAGCCAAAAGATATCTGGGATCTCACAAATCTTAAGAATCTTGAACGAAAATTTGTAGCTTCCTCTCGACGTCTACCTCCGTTTTCATTTCGTTTTACTTTCTTTTAATAAGGAAATACGAGTGTAAAATCGGAACGTTTACTCTTGGTAAGTGAATCCCTGTAGATCTCCATGTTATCACTCTTTACTTTATAAGTCTATTTAAAATTAGGTCGCGTCTTTCAACTTTTCTACCATGATCACGAAATCAACAATCCCTTTAGACCCTTTTCCAGTTTTTCTGCCAGATTTCTGACTGATGCACTTCAAAATTTCAGCAGAACTCTTTATGATCAAACTGAATCTAATAACAAAAACTGTCAAATCAATATGAGAGATACTTATATCCATATCAATTTCCCAGAACGAGTGTTCGTCAATACTTCCGCTCATCACATCTCTGAAGGACATCTCAGCCTCTACTGCGAAAATTTTCACCACGTATTTGAAAAGTTTCATCAGTCTGATGTTTTTAATTGTTTCTTCGAAAGTTCTGTGGCGTCATTATGAAACATCTCTCTCATTACAAAATTTAGTATAAAACAGTTTCTTTGCTAACCCTTCCTTATCCAAATATCAGTAGGTTATTTACACCTAGTTTGCTTGCTCAGGGTTTGAACTTTTTTTTCCAACCCAATCGCATGGATCTAGTTAGTTGGTCCAATCAAACAATGATATCAAAACAGCTCAATTCTTTAGATGCATATATGATGATCAGAATGAGGCAACGGTTCCTGTTCAAACGACGTCAAACCCATTGGGCGAAGGATTAGGTCCACCCATCCTGCACATACATGTTCCTACGATGCTGTTCATGTACCAACAAAAAAATCTCAAAGAATATTGAATAGAATCTCAAAAATGAGTCTCTTCCATCAAGTAACCTCTATGTCGTTGTGCAGCAACCTGTCTGCGGATCGTGGCGAGTGAGATTTCTCATACTATTGACGAGCCTCGCCAGCGATTTGAGGGCTAAAAACATCATGTTTTCGTACTGAGAGTTCCGACTCGAATCGAATAGCCCAGATTAAAAATCAGATCACGAACCCCATTTGATGCTATGCCTAGTTCTTATATAAATCAAATAGCATTTAAGATTACATTTCGTATCCAAATTATCATCCAAAGACCAAACCTATTCTTAGCTTTTCCCCAAATATTAAGTCGTCATAAAAAATAATCCATTCATATATATGTTCTTGCTGAATTGATACTCGATAGATGTTGGATATTGTAGCTTCTCTGCTTTGAATTCATTTCAAAATCATCGATGTCCGCTACATATTTTTTTATCCTATTGTTCCTATTCATTTTTGCCGGATAATAAGACTCAGAAGCACCCGTGCGTCTGCTGATAGAACTTGAATGAAGCACGTCAATCTTTTAAGTTCTAGCACAAGTCCATTCGTAGGGGGGAAATGCTGAATCAGGATTCTTAAACCTTTTTCACGCTGTTTAAGCGCTTGAGCACGTACCTTTTCAATTAGTTTAGTTAAACTCTCAAGCCTTTAACCATTTACCTCTACCTTCTTCCAAAACTCTCCATATTTGAAACCAACGTCACCCACCAACTTTTCTCTTCAAGAGCCCAATCTATTTCATTTGTTTTCAACATTTTTTTTTCATGATTTTCATGATAATTTCTTCAAAGAACCTGTATGTCTCAGGTTAACGTCTGTTATTTCTTGGCTAAACTTTTTTTTTGTAATAAAAAGAGCTTACGAAGTCGTGTCTTTCTTTTCTAACATTTACTAACAGTACGTAATCTCTGGCATAACTCAAGATTGTGTCTTATACAAATCAAGTATCACTAAACAGCACGTTCCATGCATTTGTGTAATACGATACCTTCCGGATGAAAATGCAACTCTATCTCGCCGTAAGGCTACTTAAAGACAAAAAAATGTTAAATATATTTAGCCCGAAGCAAACCATTTCTCAAACATACATCTTTCACGAAGGCTAACTCATGCGACTTCCAAAACCAGCAACACAGATGCATCATCCAACATCTGTAAGCATAGAACAATGAAGCATAAGGAATGAACCAGTACTATCGCACACAGAGTACGAATTCCATTGCATATCATCTCCAACTTCAGCTTTCAATGAACACGGACCAGAGCGTCTTAAGCGCGTAGTACATCATTTCAAACCCGATGCACATAACATCTTTATGAAATACCAGCACGAAGTACGTCACCTGTGGCACAGAATATTATTGCATCTTTATCGCCAGGTATCTTAACCCTTGCAAAAGATCTTCTTCTCGGGCACGGATCTTATCATCGCCACGACGAAGCGTACCATCTTTAGCACGACATATCACATATCTAGCACAAGGCTTATCATCTACCTTAAAACATATCTCCTCCGAAACAGCCAACACGCATAACAATCTTTAGCACAAGCACGACATCAATAGCACGAAGCATAGGATCCAACTGATCCAACACAGATAATCTTTTTCACAGGGCGTATCGATCCCAATACTTTTTCGTTCATCGTCATCACGAAGCATAACATCTCTAGCAGAAAAGTACATATGTGAGCACGAAGCATCCTTCCTTAGCACGGAGCTCAATCTTTAGCACGAAGTAAGATCTGAAGCACGAAGCATACATCCTTAGCACGAAGCATCAATCCTTAGCACGAAGCATCAAACTTTAGCACGAAGCATCAATCTTTCAGCAGAACTCTACACACCGGGTCTACTTGAAATTATTCTAAAATTCAAAAAGTATTTAAATTCCAAGCAATGTTTTCTTCTGCCCCACATGAAGCATAATCAATTGCAGGAAGCATAGCTATAACACGAGCATAACTGTGGCACGAAGCCTAGCTGAGCACGAAGCAAAGCTGTAGCACGAAGCATAACAGTGGCACGAAGCCTAGCAAAGCACGAAGCATAACAGTGGCACGAAGCCTAGCTGAGCACGAAGCAAAGCTGTAGCACGAAGCATAACAGTGGCACGAAGCCTAGCTGAGCACGAAGCAAAGCTGTAGCACGAAGCATAACAGTGGCACGAAGCCTAGCTGAGCACGAAGCAAAGCTGTAGCACGAAGCATAACAATGGTACGAAGCCTAGCTGAGCACGAAGCAAAGCTGTAACCGAAACATAGCTGTAGCACGAAGCATAGGTTTAGCACGAAGCATAACTTTGGTACGAAGTCTAAATGAGTACGAAGCAAAACTGTAGCGGCAACATAGTTGTAGCACGAAGCATAACAGAGCACGAAGCATAACAGAGCACGAAGCATAACAGAGCACGAAGCATCTCAATATGATCATTAAACATCTCTTCAAAAACGAATCATCACATGCTAAATCCGACTCATTTCATTCCGTAGCATCAAGCAATCTCTTAAATATCGTTAAGTAAGGGCACTTCAAGTGTGAAGCGCGAGAGCTAAAATCATAGTTGTAACAAAAAAACATTAGCAACCAATTCAAACAACTCCCACTTCACCATCAGAAACTTCAGCGCCACTCGTTCCATGGAAATCGCACTGCGACGTAAATTAATTTCCGCTTATGTTCCGGCCTCATTCCAGCTTGTAAAACCACACTCGTTTCGCACTGATCTGTGTTTAGAAATTCCCGGATACGACAGCCGATGCCATTTTCATCACTTAACGAGAACTTCCACAATCTTTTTTTTTCTTTTTTGGTACATTTTGTTAAATTGTTACCCCATGAAAATTCTTACTACGCAAGAACTTCTTCACACGACGCCATTTTCGATTATTCGAATTCGAATACTGGGTGACTTTTGTTTTCCAATTTGGACACCTTCCTAAGTGTCGCATCTCACCTCCATCGCCTTCCCCTATAAAAAATCAAGACCGCAATGTTATTTAACAAATTCGCTCACCAATTTTCAGCCTCGTCGCCATTATAGCAGTCGTCTGTTCCGCGTCGTAATCAAGAATGCCTTTCCTTCGCATCGTTCTTCCTCCCGTCCGTCGTTTACACACTCGATTTCGTATCACCTATATTATGTTTATTGAAACCCCAGTTTACGCATCGTTACAAGGTGTGTGTGTAGAATGTTGCTCCTATTTTGATTTTGGAATTCACTCTTCAGTTGTCAAAATGCCGTCCAAGGAAGAAGAGCAGCGTATCAAAATTTTGCTCGCGCATTGCGAAAATCCGAGCTACTCGCACGCAAAGCTGGCAAAATCGCTAAAAGTTGCCAAATCAACCGTTACAAATGTAATTAAAGTATTTGGGGAACGTTTGTCGACAGCCAGGAAGTCTGGTTCGGGAAATCGAAAACCGGAAGCCGCTGAGACGACAAAGAGAGTTGCCGGTAGTTTCAAGCGAAACCCTACCCTCTCTCTCCGAGATGCCGCAAATAAGCTGGGTGTATCGTTTACAACCGTGCATCGAGCCAAAAAACGAGCCGGACTATCGATTTACTAGAAGGTGGTGACTCCAAATCGCGATGATAAACAAAATACGACGGCCAAAGCGCGATCCCGGAGGCTGTACACGACGATGCTCACGAAGTTTGACTGCGTGGTAATGGACGACGAAACCTACGTCAAAGCCGACTACAAGCAGCTTTCGGGACAGGTGTTTTATACGGCAAAAGGAAGGGGAAAGGTAGCAGATATTTTCAAGCACATGAAACTGTCAAAATTCGCGAAAAAATATCTTGTTTGGCAAGCCATCTGTACCTGTGGCTTGAAAAGCAGCATTTTCATAGCTTCCGGGACTGTCAACCAAGAAATCCCAACACGCCAGAGCTCCGCCCAATTGAGAAATACTGGGCTATTGTCAAGCGGAACCTAAAGAAGACCAAAAAAAAAACTGCTAAGGACGAGCAGCAGTTCAAGGCAAATTGGCTCTCTGCGGCGAAGAAGGTGGACAAGGTGGCTGTACAAAATCTGATGGCAGGGGTTAAGCGTAAGGCCCGGCAATTCGGATTTGGAAAAGCGGAAGTCTAACTGAATATTTTTCCTGAATTTCATACTAATTTAATTTGAAAAAAAAAATTTAATTTGATTTTTTAAATAAACGATTTTACCGATTTACACGCGTTTTCCCTTGACCAAATTTTGACCGTATCACCCTTTATAAGACGGCAAAAATCTATCCGCAGAAATACAGGATTTGTTCGCCGTCAAATAGGAATATATGCTGCAGACGATGGCGGCAATCACGATCGCTCTTTGGTCACCTGTCAGAGTTGCTAAAACCACACTAATTATGGGTCTTCAACACATCAGTTCCTTAAAAATGGTCTCGAATGATCAGCGGAAGTCTCGTGCTTACTATGGACTCCACAAGCAACTGCGGTCGAGAAGACTCAGCCCTCGCACTATGTGTAACCTGTACACGCTCATTAAACCGGTTGTTTTCTACGGGCACGAGACATGGATATTGCTCGAAGAGGACCTGCGAACACTCTGATTATTCGAGCGACGAGTGTTAAGAACCATCTTTGGTGGCGTGCAGGAGAACGGAGTGTGGAAGCGAAGGATGAACCACGAGCTCACGAGTATCCAGAAGTTGGTGAAGGCTGGCCGGATACGCTGGGCAGGATATGTTGCGAGAATACCGGACGACTGTCCTGCAAAACAGGTGTTTGCTACGAATCCGGTAGGAACGAGACGAGCAGGGACCAAGTTAAACCAAGTGGAGCGTGACCTGACGAATGTGGGATGTCCGAGAAATTGGAGAATGGCTGCTATGTACAAACAAAAAAAAATTTCGACTGTCAATATGATACAATTTGAAGTTTAACGACTTGTAACTCTATTCGGGTGCATCCAAATAATAGAAAATCCATGTGACCCTTAATAAATTCTTGAATCTTTAATTTTGCATCATTACAGTAGTTTTTCGATTTTATCACGGTCAAAAAAAATTTCACCGTGAATATGCACAGAAAAAAATAAAAGCTGTAGAATTACGGCAAATATCCTGTAACAAAAAGGAGCAGGACATTTACCGTAATTTTACAGGTTAAAAAAAATTTACATGACATTTATTATGACATTAGTCAATATTTTTACAGGCTGGTTGAAAATTACAGGCATAGAATTTCGAACCGTGCCTCTCTTTCACTTTTTGATTTATCGGTAAAAATGTTTGAGTGAATGGCAAGTGATTTTAATTTAAACTAAAACACAATAAAAGTACAATATTATTAACAGCAAATTTATTAACAGTATCTTTATTGGGGGAAACAATTAGCAACCAAAAGGAAATCAAAAAATAGATCAACAACTAAATTTGTATTGCCTAAAAAGTATTCATATCAATCGGCAATCCAATAATTATCTAAGTGTGCAATGATGGTATTGGACAATTCTATTTTTCTTAAATAAATCGTTATACTTTACCATCAGCAAAACTTTTGAGCCTATTCCATCAGCTAAAATTGATCCAGGTGGTTAACAAAAAGGAGATACAGTATTGGTTCCTTTCTAAAATGGTGATACCGCCACTAAGAAGATGGATCGACAGGGGAAAAAATAGCACTACAGATTCATGCGTAGTACTTTCGTTGCTCATGTTGATGTGTTTAAAATCCCTTCGTAGGCAACTCCGGATCCCAGCGCGATGCATGGAGCTGCAGTGTAAATCGTTTAACATCCGCCACATACAATCGGAAACGGCAGATTGCGTATTTGAACGAACTTTGCAGACTCGTGACCTTCGGCAATCCACAGTGGCATACTTTCCTCAACTTGCGGGCTTCAATGTTCTCTACATCAGCGATACAGGAGACGCATCCCTCATACTCCTGCTTGTAACGGGAAGGACAAATTAAACAGAATTAGGAAGTTATTTTAAGGGAATAAAATAAAATAAAAAGCTCACCCTTTCGCCGCGTTTTGAAATGGTAATATTCCTCCCTATCGAAATCCACTAATTGTTTTTCTTGAGGCGGAGGAACAGATGAACTGAGTTATTACTGCATTCAGCCGCTTCGAAATCCGGTCTGAAGTATGAACAAAAAAGGAAAAGCATTTATAAAAATCAAATTTATTGAAATCACTCAGTCGCTAACGTAACAAACATCATGTTTTAATGTGTAATACTGATCAATACCGATGAATAACACTTACTGGATGATGTTCAAGTAGTTCCAGGATGCACAAAAGTCTCTCAGTCGCTTGCGTTAAACGACTGCACCGCCACGAATCACTACGATCGAGATCTGCCAAATTTGTTTTGGCCTACCGGAACTTCTCGGTTTGCTGCATCTCTTCTGGTCTGGTCGGCAGGAAAAAACACGGTACGGAGCAAGTGCTGGAGTTGTTCCGGCACAAAACAACAGATAGTACGCAAGTT